>NC_087173.1:5480485-5537985 GCF_035594125.1 Scylla paramamosain
GGAAGGGAGAAGTGTTCAGGTCGCTGCATGCTTTGTCAGAACGTCATTGCGTCACTCTGCTTCAGGCTCATCTAGGCGGCAAGCTATTTTTCCCTGAAGGTTTTATGTACACTTTCCTGGAAGCTGTTACGTTAGTCTGTTTGCTGCCGGAGGGACGAAAATGTGGAAATATTCTGGTATACTGAGCCGCGATGTTCGTTTGTCTTTCTTTTCATTGTACCCTCCCTATCTACTCACATAAAACACTCCAACAATCAATAATAATCTACTCACTCACTCAGTCACTCACTTGCCTCAGAAATGTTGACAATCACTACGAATTTACTCACTCACATCAGCCACACTAAAACTCACCAGGAATTTGCATCACTAACCACATAACCAATAACGTGTCACAATAGCAAAACGTTACAATATAAAATGCAGGCAAAGCTACGTGTTCGCTGAGTTGCTGGCTGTCGTCATCCCTGGATCACATAAAACTAGGCAACCTCTCTCCTCATCGCCATGGTCACGTGTTAACCTTGGCCCTGCAGTCGGTCAGTAAGCATCTTTAATATATAAACTCCAACAAGTCATCCTAACCTAACCTATCCGTAACAATTACCCTTATTTGCATGTTATATCGTGAACATACCTGAGTACCCTGGACGTGTTATGTGAATATTGTATAATTTGGACATGACTTAGTTGCCGTGACACGTTACCCCTAATCTATTACGTATTACAGTCAAAGTTTTTCAGTGCTAAGTCGTCTGTTTGTGTTTATTTGAGCGTTGCAGGGAACAGAGATTAGTAAAGGCGAGTGACAGTGATGAGTGTGAGATGTATGAGTGTCTGTGTATGTGTGTGTGTGTGTGTGTGTGTGTGTGTGTGTGTGTGTGTGTGTGTGTGTGTGTGTGTGTGTGTGTGTGAATGAGTGTGTGTGTTTCATTAGGTGGAAATGATTGTGTGTGTGTGTGTGTGTGTGTGTAAGAGAGAGAGAGAGAGAGAGAGAGAGAGAGAGAGAGAGAGAGAGAGAGAGAGATATTAATGATACTAATACTTTCCTGCATTCTTACAATTCACTCATAAATAACGAAATAACACTGTAGCCAGAGAGAGAGAGAGAGAGAGAGGAGAGAGAGAGAGAGAGAGAGAGAGAGAGAGAGAGGAGAGAGAGAGAGAGAGAGAGAATTTTCCCCGTCTCTTAAAGGTCTCAGTCCTCAGCGAAACAGAGAACAGTGAATACGAACAACAAGGCACACCAAAGAACAAAACAAAGTCGGCCGGTGCGGATCGGTGAGCTACAAAGACCACAAGGGATGAGGAACACACGCGCGGCCTTGCCTTTGTTGTCACGCCGATGAAAAGAAAATATTAATTAGCTGAGTAATTATTGAAGCTGACGTGACCTTCCTTCAATTTGCTCTTCTGGGACCTTTTTTTTTTCTATTTCGCGCCAGGACACCAACTGTTGAGAGGAGAGAGAGAGAGAGAGAGAGAGAGAGAGAGAGAGAGAGAGGAGAGAGAGAGAGAGAGAGAGAGAGAGGAGAGAGAGAGAGAGAGAGAGAGAGAATGTGTGGGTGGACTGTGGTGGCGTGTGGTAAGGATGTCATTGTGCTGTGTGGTGAAGCTGTGGTGGAGCGTGGTGTGTGTATGATGGTGTGTGTTTGGTCTTAAAGTGGTGTTATTTGGCTGTGGTGGTGTGCTGCGTGGTTGTGGTGGTGTGTGACGGAGATGTGGTAGCGTGGTGGGCTGAGGAGGAATGTGGCGGGGCTGTGGCGGCGGATTGCTGGCTCATCTTTTACGCGTTGATGGTAATTTTGCGAGGGAAGAAAGAGTGCTCTTACGTGCAGCAAGTTGGCAATTCCCAAGAAGGAAGGAAGGGGGGAAGGAGAGAGAAAGCCTTTGGAAAATCGTTAAAGTTGAGTACTTGATCTGACTCCCAAAACCTGACCTCCAGATTACAACCAACTATTGGAAGCCGCAAGGCCACACCTGAATACAAAGCCCCACATATTTCCATTGCCTTTATGAATATGTAATCGGTTTGGTCCTGCCACGTCTGGTTCCTGAAACAACCTGCGCGGCAACACCTGGTCCACTCTTGACAGCGTAACCTTAAAGAAAAGGCAAAGAAACAATTGTAAGCATTGGTTCTGTCTCTTTAAGAACCTACAATTAACCATTCCCTCGCAATGTAAAGCGTCTCAAATGTTGGATTTAAGGAAAGTTTTCGAGCCAGACCTTTCCTTATGATAATTACCACTGATTCTATTCCTCAGGTACTGCTTCATTTTTTTTTTTTTATTCCGAGCTTCAGTCATTCTGTCTCCTACAATATTAGATTCACATCGGTGTCACGTTCAAGTGTGTAGTGACGTTGTTCATCACGCCCACCTCTGCTGTCTTTCATGTCTAGGAAAAACCAGTAATTTATGTTACTCTTGTAACATTGCCACAACTTTTCTTTGCAAGTCCCCATTTTCTTTCTTTCTTTTTTTTTCAGAGTACTCGTTCCAGAGTTCCAGTGTTTTCAGAAATCTATTGATCCAGAGTGTTCAGCGTTACAAATGTTTTGGTTCCAAGTCTTCTGTCGGCAAAAAATCGACGAAGCAATGAGGGAAGCGTCTCACTTCGCCTTCATCCAACTTGTGTGATTCCCCGCTACTCTCTCTGCAGCAATATGCGGCCAGAATTTTAACCCCATCGTCCCCTTTCCCTTGGGCGGCAAAGACGTGACATTTATTAAAGCCTTGGAAGTTATGTGCAGATAACTTCATTTAGGCATTTCTCGACGTTCTCTTATTAAAGTGGAGGCGTGAAATGTTGCCCAGACCAACCCTCCACTAGTCTACGGTGGTAGTAATTTCATTCAACGTGTATATTGTCTTCCAGATAGAAATTTTGAAGCTTAGCGGACCGGACACTCGTAGAAAGCTGAGTAAGGGACAGAAATAGCATGTCACGGAGAAAAGAAGCTTTGCTAATGTAGGAAAAGCGTTTTTGTGTGGACGGTGCAGACTCGTGGCGCAGAGGATGGGTGGAGAAATGATAGAATAAGTAAACTAACACACGTCCACTAAGAAAGACAGTGTCGAGAGCAAGTGCATTAGGTGAGATGTGTGTGTACCCAAGATTGGTCATTTTGCCGCGGCTCTCACTTCCGTGTTCTTGATCTGTTTCCTCGCCATGGGACAGAACGCTAGCTTTGCCGCAGAATTATTGTAAACAAGGCTGTCGATAACATGTTTATATTAACTAGAGGCCATCTAAGGTTCTCGAGAAGGAAAGGGACAGGCAAAAATAAACAAAAAAGCAACTAGACAAATACTGAAAGAGGTAAAGGAATGAGAGAGAGAGAGAGAGAGAGAGAGAGAGAGAGAGAGAGAGAGAGAGAGAGAGAGAGAGAGAGAGAGATCAGGAAGAAAGAAGCAAGGAGTGGAGCAAGGAGGAAAAGGACCAGGAGGAGTAGGAGAGTAGGAGAAGGAAGAGGAGGAGGGTGAGGTCAGACGGGAATCAACCGGCTGTAAAATGGCGAGAGAGAGACGGATGCAAGTCGAGACCCAAGACGGCACGGGGCAATTGGCCGCTTCATCTTGACTGTCAAAGGTTTGCTAGCGACGAGACAAGACTACCGCCACCTGTGTGTGTGTGTGTGTGTGTGTGTGTGTGTGTGTGTGTGTGTGTGTGTGTGTGTGTGTGACGTCACCTGAATAATCAGTATTGGGGGAATAAACTTGCACAATTAAAAGGGAATTGGGTCTAATCTGCCTTCCCGTAGCAATGTGATGGCGGTCACGTGTTAATGATTGACGAGATGGAGTGCGTGAGAGAGAGAGAGAGAGAGAGAGAGAGAGAGAGAGAGAGAGAGAGAGAGAGAGAGAGAGAGAGAGAGAGAGAGAGAGAGAGAGAGAGAAGTTGCTACTCATTACCAGCCGTTCCTGTTCATTGGGTTTAATGTAGAGATAAAAAGTGTAATGGAGAGCGTGGCCAAATTATTCACTAGGTCTCTCTCTCTCTCTCTCTCTCTCTCTCTCTCTCTCTCTCTCTCTCTCTCTCTCTCTCTCTCTCTCTCTCTCTCTCTCTCTCTCTCTCTCTCCACACCATGAATTTCTCGTTCCAAATACCTGTCCAGACTTAACCTTGCTTCTAATAACAACAAATTCGCCTCACATGGTTTTCTTCCTTAAATGCAAAGTACACGCAAGACAGAAAAAGAAAAAAAAAGTTGCCTTACTTTTTTCTTATAAGGTTCGGGATTAAAACAATATATCACGGGGGGAATATTAAAAAGAAATGCACCAGCTAAGGAAGGAAGGTAAATGAAAATGTTTCGCAAGATATTTAATAAAATGCAAATTCGGGAACGGGAATTTTGTTTTTGGGAGATTCCAGTCCAAGATTCCCGATTCCATAATGATTCGTGTTCCGGGGAGTTTGTTTTGGATTTCCTTCATTACTAAGAAGATGCGGGCGTCTCTCTCTCTCTCTCTCTCTCTCTCTCTCTCTCTCTCTCTCTCTCTCTCTCTCTCTCTCTCTCTCTCTCTCTCTCTCTCTCTCTCTCTCTCTCTCTCTCTCTCTCTCTCTCACCACCTGCACACACTCATGCCTTTCTCCGCTTTCCTTTCTACTTTTTGTTCACATTTTTCTCTCTTTTTCCCCTTTACTCCTCTATCTTTCTTGCTTTCTTCTCTTTTTCCCTCTTCCACCCTCTGTCTCTCCCTCTCCCTCTTCTTCGTCCATCACCTCACCCCGTATCGTTTCTCCTTCCTTCTCCACTTTTTTTACTCTGTTTTCTTCTATTCCTTTTCCAATACTGCATCCTCTTCATGAATTTCTTACATTCTCTCTCTCTCTCTCTCTCTCTCTCTCTCTCTCTCTCTCTCTCTCTCTCTCTCTCTCTCTCTCTCTCTCTCTCTCTCTCTCTCTCTCTCTCTCTCTCTCTCTCTCTCTCTCTCTCTCTCTCTCTCTCTCTCTCTCTCTCTCTCTCTCTCTCTCTCTCTCTCTCTCTCTCTCTCTCTCTCTCTCTCTCTCTCTCTCTCTCTCTCTCTCTCTCTTGTACCATCTTTTTCACATTCACTTTCCTTCTGCCTTTCTTTCCTCCTTGTCCTTTACCTTCCTCCTCCTCCTCCTCCTCCTCCTCCTCCTCCTCCTCCTCCTCCTCCTCCTCCTCCTCATTTCCATCAACCGTCTCCTGCCTCATACTTCATCTTCCTACTCCTCCTCCCACTCCTATCTTCCCTATCCCTTTTCTCCTTGGCCTCTCTTAACCTTTCCTCCTCATCCTCCTCCTTCTTCTCCCCGCCCTCGTCCTCCTCCTCCTCCTCCTCCCCCGCCCTCGTCATCCTCCAAAAAACATTTACCACAGCAATATTTCCGCCCGGCCGCCGTGGACACTTTTTTCCAGGCCCGCGAGTCAGGTACCGGCCCACGTGTCTTCTGCAGCTCAAGACTCGCGAGTCAACCGTGCCTTAGTCCCCCCCCCCGCTGCCTCTCCTCCCTCTGCCCCTCCTCGCTCTTACCGTCTTCCACCCAGTCCTCCTTCCCCTGTTCCCCTTCTCCTTCCTCCCTCGTCCTCCTGCTCTCTCTCTCTCTCTCTCTCTCTCTCTCTCTCTCTCTCTCTCTCTCTCTCTCTCTCTCTCTCTCTCTCTCTCTCTCTCTCTCTGTCTTTTCCTCTTCCCTTTTTTTTTTTTTCTTTCCTGTTTCGGTGTTTTTTTTATTCTCTCGTTTTTTTTCTGCTTCTTCTGTCAACTTTTTCCTTTTCTTTATTTGTTAGTTATCCTTCCTCTTTTTTTTTCTTTTTTATTCTTCAACATTTATTATTACAGTCCTTTTTCTTTCCTTTTTTTAATAACTCTTTCGTTCTTTATCTCTTTTCATTTTTTCCCTCTTCATAAATCGCCTTTTTTTCCATATTTATTTTACTTTCCTTTTATTTCCTTATGTAATATTCGTTTCCTCCTCTTTCTTTATTATTAATCTCCCGTTTTCTTTAATAAATTTGTGTCCCTTTATCATTTATTACCTTTTTCCTTTTCATTTATCATTTTTACTTTGTTTATTATTTTTGCTTCTACATTTATTAACTTCTATTTCTTCTTTTATTATTGTATTCAGTCCCTATTCTTTTATTAACTGCTTCATTTATTATTTTCTTCACTTACAAGCTATTTACTTTATTCATTTATGTATCTTTCTTTCATTTTCAGCATTATATTATTTTTTTCTTTATGATTTCCAGTTTTGTTCTTTCTCCTAATTCTTCCATTTTTTTTCCTTTTCATGATTTATTTTACTCTCTCTCTCTCTCTCTCTCTCTCTCTCTCTCTCTCTCTCTCTCTCTCTCTCTCTCTCTCTCTCTCTCTCCATGATTTATTTTTTTTTGTATCATATCCTCATTTTCTCCTTTTTCTTTCATCTGTTTCTCCTTCTTTGCTACATGTATCTCTTCTCCCTCATTTTTTGGCCTTTTTTTTATTTCCTCCAGCTACGATTTTTTTTATTTGCTCTCTCTCTCTCTCTCTCTCTCTCTCTCTCTCTCTCTCTCTCTCTCTCTCTCTCTCTCTCTCTCTCTCTCTCTCTCTCTCTCTCTCTCTCTCTCTCTCTGGGGTTTATCTTCCTCTTTTGTTTTATCTTTTCCTTCCATCTTTCCTCATTTATTCTCGCTATTTTCCTCATGTATTTCTTTTTCATATTCATTTTCGTTTTTCCTTCGTTTCTTGCTCCTCCTCCGTCTTTCTTTCTTTCTTTCTTTCTTTCTTTCTTTCTCTTTCTTTCTTTTTCTTCCTTTCTTTCTCCTTTCCCCATTTGTATATTTCCATTTTGTTTTTTTTTTGTTTTTTTGTTTTTGTTTTTTTCCTCTCTCCAGTAAAACAGAGAATGCATTTCTTTCTTTCGAGGTCACTTTGAAATTCTAAGTATTCTGTTTTTATTTTATTTTTACTTTATTCATATACATTCTGTGAGGGTGACTTGGGTCGTATTTATTTATTTTTTTTCATACTATTTGTTTATTTATTGAATCTTTTTAGACTCATTTTTTTTCTCTGAAGGAGTTTGTTATATATCTTATTCCTTTTATGGGGGTTTTCTCTTTTCTCTCCTGTCATTTATAATTTACTCTCTCTCTCTCTCTCTCTCTCTCTCTCTCTCTCTCTCTCTCTCTCTCTCTCTCTCTCTCTCTCTCTCTCTCTCTCTCTCTCTCTCTCTCTCTCTCTCTCTTATTTACCTCATATTTACATTGCCACCTCCCTCTAATCTTCTCATGGCTGGTATCATAAAAACCTTACAAAACTCACTAATTAATAACAGATATTGTAACTTTTCTTTTGAGATTAGAGACGAAAATTCATTTAAACTCGTGATTTATACTCCATCTCCCTTTCACCGTAAAAAACCAAACGATATAAAGTTTGCTTCACCAATCTTTACGTCTTTCTCACTTCTCACTCGTCCCTCACCCTCCCTCTCTCTCTCTCTCTCTCTCTCTCTCTCTCTCTCTCTCTCTCTCTCTCTCTCTCTCTCTCTCTCTCTCTCTCTCTCTCTCTCTCTCTCTCTCTTCCCCCTTAAACCAATCTATTCCCGACACTTTAGCGGCAATTTACTGCCAATCACACATTCACCTTCCCTTCTCCTCTCCCACCTGTGCACGCAACGCCCTTCCCCTCCCTCTTTCTCTCACTCTTACCTTTCCTCCTCCTGTCTTCTTCTCTCTTACCTTTCCTCCTCCCCTCCTTCATCCCTTTCTTTCCCTCTGACTACAGTGCTTCACCCCCTTCATGATACTTTTCCTCCCTCCTCCCTTCTCCCTCCGTCTCACCTTTTCTCTCCTCCCTGTTTCCCTCCCTTTTACCTTTTTTTCCAATCTCTCTTCTCCTCCCTCTTACCTTTCCCTCTCTTCCTCGTCCCTTTCTTCCTCTCCTGACCACGCCACCACTTCCGCTCTTTAAAATACCACCACCAATAGTATCTTTTCCTTCACCACAAATCCTTGCATTGTTCTACCACACTGCAACCACAAAGGCCTCAGTTTAACTTCTGCTTCTACCACATCTTTGCTGCACACCACCACTCCTTGTCATTCTCCACTTCAAGTCACCACTAGTACAATGGTCTGTCTTTAACCACACCATCCCACTACATCACCAGTCACCACTACCACCACTACCCATTCACTCGGCCATCATACCGCCACTACTTTTCGTCTCTCGTTGATCACAGTACCACCACCGCCACCAACACATTCCTTCACGACTACAATAACGGTGTAATTTTAATGATACAACTAACACAACACCACCACTACTCTAGCCTTACTTCCAGAGAGAGAGAGAGCGAGAGAGAGAGAGAGAGAGAGCGAGAGAGAGAGAGAGAGAGAGAGAGAGAGAGAAAGCGTAAAGGAAGGAAGAATAGAGGGAGATTGTTCGTGGAAGAAAGACAGGGAGAGGAGGGAGGGAATGGAGCCTGAAGGAGGGAGGAGACACATGGAGTGAGGCGAGGGAGAAGAGGGGGGAGTTGGGAGAGGAGGGAGAGTATAAGGCCCATGATATGTTGTGCAGGAAGGAGCCCCAAGCCGACCTTCCTCCCCACTTGCCTCCTGCCTGCGCTGACGCCGTAATATTGGACACCTCCGCCGACTTTATTACTGCATTACGGCCATCGTTCACGCGAGGATGTTATCAGAGGGCACTGTATTCAAGCCTTGGGAGACGCCGCTTATTTACGTGCGCGCCGCGTCCAAAGCCCACGAATTATACCGCCTTCCCTTCTCTTCCCTCCCTCCCCTCCCTCCCGTGCCGCCGCCGCCTCCTGCCTGCCTGGGTTCCGCCTCAGCCACGCGGGAAAAGTGCCCAAGTCCTCGAGTGTCGCGCCGCCTCTTGGGGTGAAATAATGCTGTGCTTGTTTAGATGCATGACCCTAAGCTGTGTGTGAAAGTGTGTGTGTGTGTGTGTGTGTGTGTGTGTGTGTGTCACTGGTTATATGCAAATCTTGAGAGCAAAAGTGTTTATTCTTTCCCCTTCCTTGTGTTCTGTGTTATGCGTGTAAAAAATGGAGAGGGGATGTGTTTATTGCTTGTTTCCGTGTTTTGTTTGGGTCCAGCTGTGTTCTTACTGTATAATTTTGCTTCTTTTGTGTACTTTTTTTTATATAGTTCTTTCATCTGGTATTATTCATTGATATATTTCTTCTCACCTGGTTGCTTTTACTGCATACATTTAAGGCAATAGTTTTTTTTTTTACGTTTATAAATTAATATACGTCAAATATATATAGTAAGAGAGAGAAAATACAGATGCATACTATAACAACAGTACTGGTCTTGTGTACACATGTTGCTCTTAACCAGGTAACTTTGACGTACATTCTTACCATTTCTTTGACTACTATGGACTCACTATTGCAATTAATATATACAGCGTGATGAAAGTGCTCGTCATTGATGATGTGAGCCCCAGAGTGAACGTCTGGGAATGAAAGGCAACACTAGAACAGCTAATTACAATATGCAGGTAAAAGAGAACGTCAGAGCGTGCCAGGTGTTCCCCAACCCGGCACACATCCACACATCTACTGCCTTAACATCTGCTGCCTTAACACTCAACACTAGACCATACTCTGAAACTTCTGCTCCACATCTCCACGACTTTCAAAAGTTTCAGGTTGAAGATACACGGGTTAAGGGTAATTCTATGGGTCTAGTGTCACATTAACAAGACTCCTGCATTATTAACAGGAGAAACAGTCTTGAGAACCCGGGTAATTATCACTTTGGCCTTTGAAAATAGTTGTGGTGAGAGAGCAAAGCGTTTCAGCAGAATACAGGGCTCTGGAACACGACACTCCACGTCCCACGCCACTCTGCCTGACCCGGAGCGAAGCAGTGTGCGCCGCCATTCATCATTCCCACGCCCTTTGCTCCTGTCATCTCATCACCACACACGTACGAGTCTGCTGCAAATGAATCTCTCTCTCTCTCTCTCTCTCTCTCTCTCTCTCTCTCTCTCTCTCTCTCTCTCTCTCTCTCTCTCTCTCTCTCTCTCTCTCTACCCGAGGCTTTCAAATATATGAATAGCTCAGTCTGTACTCTGCAATTTACGGAGAGGTTCGGGAATAAGATGTTGAGGATTTACTGCAAATAATTGTGGGTTGGAAAAGTATTGCTGCTTTCCTTACCTACGTTCACTTTTTTTTTTCATTTTAGAATATTATCGATCAGGTGTTTATATTTTTTTGCCATTCCTTCTGCACATATTTGCTCGTACCTTACTTGCCTGTCAATCATTCTCTCTCTCTCTCTCTCTCTCTCTCTCTCTCTCTCTCTCTCTCTCTCTCTCTCTCTCTCTCTCTCTCTCTCTCTCTCTCTCTCTCTCTCTCTCTCTCTCTCTCTCTCTCCCCCATTGATTTGTGTTATTGCAGCTTGGGTTCAGTGTTTTTTCTCAGTAATCTTTAATAGACAGAACATTCCACCGTTTGTGTTTTCTGCTGATGTATTACTAAACACACACACACACACACACACACACACACACACACACACACACACACACACACACACACACACACACACACACACACACACACACACACACACACACACACACACACACACACACACACGATGCACACGATACAAGGTCATTTTACAAATCTCAGCTAAAGCAAAAAAAATGAATAAATAAATGAATAAATAAATAAATAAATAAAAATATATATAAAAATAGACTTCCATCAACATCCAGATTTTCACCGGCTGACTGTGAAAGTAAATGGCAACGTTGTATTTATTTTTCCTCATCGTATTTCATCTCCTTTAAAAAAACGTTAACATACACGTAAGCACCATGTATAGGTACCATCGCACTCGTTACATTACCTCCTCCTCCTCCTCCTCCTCCTCCTGCTCCTCCTCCTCCTCCTCTTCGTTCATTCCGTCACCAGAGACTCCAACAAAAATTCTCCCTCCGCACCTGCATGTCTTTTTTTTCCCCTTCATGTTAGTAATTTTCCCCTCATCTGGGACGGTGGCTAGGCAGTGGCGTCCGAGGGTCTGATGGTCTGAGGGTCTGAGGGGCTGCTGGCTGGAAGGGTAAGGGTTTGCAGTCCATCAGGGAAGGCAATGAAATGGTAAAAATGTCTAAACTTTGTTGGCTGGACGCCTATCTGGGAGGAAGTTCTTCTCGTCGCTCCGTTTAATTGGGACTCGGAAAGGGAGGCGAAGAGGAGGGAGAGTTTTACGTCTGTGATCCCCACGCTGAGAGAGAGAGAGAGAGAGAGAGAGAGAGAGAGAGAGAGAGAGAGAGAGAGGAATTGATGTCTTCACTCAGGTAATTAACGTGAGGTAAGCTTTGCTCTTCGACTAATTGGAGTGCTTGCCTTACCTTACCTGGCTTGACCACCTGCTTTAGGATTCACAGGTGCACACACACACACACACACACACACACACACACACACACACACACACACACACACACACACACACACACACACACACACACACACACACACACACACACACACACACACAGACAGAATTAGAAAAAGAAAAGGGGAGAGGGGCACTGAAGGAAAGAATGGAGATAAGGCGATAATAAACGAAAGGAAGGAATAGGGAAGGAAGGAATAAAGGATGGAGGATAGGTACATGTCAAAATGGAAATATACATCATACTCGTCCGTCCCTGACTCCCCCTAAAAATAAATTGTTTACCATTTGGCCGCACCGAAAGGCTGTTTGGGGATGCCTCTCTTATGCCTGAGTGAGCAGCCTTTACGATCCTCCTCTGTTTTACTACGACTCTCTCTCTCTCTCTCTCTCTCTCTCTCTCTCTCTCTCTCTCTCTCTCTCTCTCTCTCTCTCTCTCTCTCTCTCTCTCTCTCTCTCTCTCTCTCTCTCTCTGTCAAAATAGTGTTAAAGAATTCAAATTGTGAAGGAAGAAAAATGCTGAATAAAATAATATAATTTTTGTGTTTATATTATTCTCTCTCTCTCTCTCTCTCTCTCTCTCTCTCTCTCTCTCTCTCTCTCTCTCTCTCTCTCTCTCTCTCTCTCTCTCTCTCTCTCTCTCTCTCTCTCTCTCTGTACCATAACCAGTCGTTGAAAAGATCTTTAATTCATACACATTTTTCCAATTCAAATGTGTTCTCAGAAATACACTGCAAAAAAAAAAAAAAGGAATAGAAATATATATGTGCAGAATTACGTCATTCAAATTTATACGAAAAGAAGAGAAAAAAATTAATGCTCACTGAAATGCAGAAACTTGTACACACACACACACTCTACTACTACCACCACCACCACCACCACCACCACCACCACCACCACCACCGGCACATTTATCCCAAAACGAAAATAAAAGGGGAAAAATATGAATATAATACGTATGTTTTCCCCTTTATCTCAGAGGCTAAAAAAAGAATGGGGAAAAAATACGTCCTCTGATCAGTGTTATAAAAAGAGGGAGTGAGGGGGAAAAAAGTGGTGTCCCTCATCAGTGTTGAAGGGACGAGGTGAGGGAGAGGAGGGACGGGAGAGGGAAGAGGGAGAGTGTGTGGGAGTGAGGGAGAGGAGAGGAGGCAGGTATAAGGGAGGGTGTGTTAGTCCCAGCATACTGATATCCAGCTGTCAAACCTGCCATTCTCACCTCCTTTCCTCCCCTTCCCTTCTCTCCTCTTCTTCCTTTTCCTCTTCCTTTCTCCAGCTATCCTGCCTCTCCTCTATCCAGTCTTCCCTTCGTCATTTTCACCTCCTCTCTCAATCTGTCTCATTCTCCCTCACTTCCCTTTTTCATTCTCTCTCTCTCTCTCTCTCTCTCTCTCTCTCTCTCTCTCTCTCTCTCTCTCTCTCTCTCTCTCTCTCTCTCTCTCTCTCTCTCTCTCTCTCTCTCTCTCTCTCTCTCCTGCGTAAAATGTATGTGTGTGTGTGTGTGTGTGTGTGTGTGTGTGTGTGTGTGTGTGTGTGTGTGTGTGTGATTGAAAAACACGGAGACAGAATTATTCAACAGAGACTGATAGACAGCCAGACACAACAAAGAAAGAGAAATGGAAGATACAGAGAGAGAGAGAGAGAGAGAGAGAGAGAGAGAGAGAGAGAGAGAGAGAGAGAGAGAGAGAGAGAGAGAGAGAGAGAGAGAGGCACCAATAAACAAACAGAGGGCGAGAAACAGCAGCAGCAGCAGCAGCAGCCTGGGTTACACTGGAAAGAGAATAATGCGTGTACTGTGTCAAGGATTCCTGCATTGAAGTGACCTGTTTACTGACTCGAGTTCGCGCAGTGATAGGGTGAAACTCCGCGATAGAGTTGCCGTCCTTGTAATACGGGTCAGGGAGGCCAATTATCTCTGCTTAGACGGCCCCTTTCACCATCACGTTCCATGAATATCTCGCGACTCAGACATGTGCCTTCATTCCCTCCTGCCTTCTAAGAATATGAGACGAAAAAAATTTAGAGCTTGGCTTAATTTGTCGTGACGTGACCTCAGAGGCTTCCATGAAAGGCTCAAAGAGAGAGAGAGTGGCTGGGAGGAAAGTGCTTCTTCGCGGCGAGAGAGAGAGAGAGAGAGAGAGAGAGAGAGAGAGAGAGAGAGAGAGAGAGAGAGAGAGAGAGAGATAGGCGGGCGGACATTGAAGCAGACAGATATCACAAGAGAGCTATTCCAACGATATTTCTGATTGGTTAGGTTCCATTAGTTTAGTTATTTGTTAAATTTTTGTTCTTTAATTGCAGCAACATCTAAATCTAAACTAGCAACCTGAGATAACTTAACATAGATGAAGAAGTTGGAATTGTACGGGATGAAACAAAAATCCAGAGAGAGAGAGAGAGAGAGAGAGAGAGAGAGAGAGAGAGAGAGAGAGAGAGAGAGAGAGATCAAAGCCAACACAGTTTTCTCTAGCAAATCCCACAGAAAGCAAAAAAAGCCTTAGGATGGCGAGCTGCCTGGCTGGCGGCGGGGCGAAGAGTGTGCCTGGGAAGTGTGTGGAAGGCGACCAGAATGAAAAGCCTACGAGGTAAGGAGAAAGAAAACACCGTGAAATACTCCAGGCTGTGTTATTTTGTGATGCACGTGTGTCCTTGTGTATCACAGAGAGAGAGAGAGAGAGAGAGAGAGAGAGAGAGAGAGAGAGAGAGAGAGAGAGAGAGATTTGAAGTTTTATTACCCTCAACATGAAATGCTTTTATAATACACAGAAAAGAAAGATAATCTAAACTTCTTAAGCATAAATCTATTAGAGAGAGAGAGAGAGAGAGAGAGAGAGAGAGAGAGAGAGAGAGAGAGAGAGAGAGAGAGAGAGCACTTTACCCTGCCCAGCGTGGCCTTCTGCAGCTGTTTTCGTCCGATGTCCAGACTTCTCCTGGGACGTTCTCTGGGGACCTCCGCCACAGCTGGTTGGGCCGAGGCTTCCGCGACAGAGTTCTTAGAGCTTCCCTGCGACGCGGCTAAATACAACCCAATCTAGAGCGTGTCAAAAAATAAAGTAATGGCGGTATTATGGCGACCCTCCGCCTCTGAGAGCAAGGCAGGATACTGTACCTCGAGAACTAAATTGGCTTTTGCTTTTGGAATTCTCTTATCATATAGTACAAGAGCCAGCACACAGAGCCGCTTGTGCCTTTTGTTTTCTTTGGTGCCGCAGGTTTTAGCTCCTCCTCCACTCTGTAAATTAAAAGTGAGAGGATCTGAATGGATTTTATTGAAATTTTCACGACACGATTTCTTTAGTGTGACAAGAATACGAGAATCCACTCGGCGTGATTTTGTTCTGTATTCACTTTAGTTTCAATTCTTCCCCCTTTTGGATTAATTAAAAGTGTGGGGATTTCTAATGGATTTTTAAAGGATTTTAGAATGCTGTGGATTTGGTTGACGTATCGGTCAGTTTGAGACACGAGTATAAGAAACTCGTCGTGATTTTGCTGCGTTTTTTTGTCTTGTTTTAGCTTTCCCTTCCCTTGTGTAAACACAGAAGTGAGGATTTTGAAGGAATTTCCACAACGTAATGGATTTTATTATCATAATCAGGTAAATTTGCGGAATCTTTACGGTCACGCTGGAGGAAGAAACCTTGTTCTGGAATGTAAAATCATACACTTTGTTGTTCTACACGTTATTACCACTGCAATTTTTCACGTAACCTAATCTAATATAAGTGCCATGTACAACTTCCAAACTCATTCTCTGGAAAAGAAAAATAAGAACAAAAGTAAGGAGTTTTATAACCATGTATTAGGCAGTGTTGCCAGAAGAAAAATATAGCTCAGTCTGCCAGAGTGAGACTGTAATACGAGTAGTTCCGTAATGAGCCCATATATTATGAAGACATTCGTTCAGCTCAGACACGAATACAAGATGCCACTCAACGCGAAAGTCTAAAAACTAATGACGACACAAAGGAGGTGACCCTCGCGACCTGGGGAGAGAACTGTGATCGATTACCATTACTGAGGGCGTGTGGCGGGGCGGTGGGACGGCGGTGGGCCCTCTGCTCCACCCTCCACGCCTCCTCGTCTCCACGCCCCGGCCTCCTTCACCCCTGATGAATTCCCGGTATAATAATTCACTCGGCCTGACGGGGCTAAACCTGCGGCCCCTCACTTAACAAGACTCCCCGCGCGTCGACCCTGACAGACTACTTGAGGGATGAAGGGAAATAATTTTTTATTGAGAAACTAAGGTACGAACGCGTTCCGGAGTGAATTACTGCTGCAGATTCCTTTATATATAGGTGATGGATGAGCGGGTGAGGTGAATAAGGCGAGTTTAAGAGTAATACTGCCAGGCCACGCTGTCTTCATCGCGCCTGGTGTTCCCTGCCGCTCCTGGAACCCTCCTGGAAATGGTCTTAGATTAACGGAGGAATTAGTGAGGAGGACTGTGCTGTGCTGGCCTTCTCCCTCTCCCTCTCCCTCTCCCTCTCCCTCTCACTCTCCGTATGTGCACACTATTGATTCTAGGACTTGTGTGTGTGTGTGTGTGTGTGTGTGTGTGTGTGTGTGTATCCATCCGTCCATCCTTCATCACGTCCACAATATTCTCTTCATCCTTACTTTTTTCCCTACCTTCCAGTCGAGGCATATAAACTGAAAGAGTGGAACTTACCGTAGCTTGGGGAGAAGTTGAGAGAAAAGTTCACTGTTCTATGGAGATCCAAGTCTGGCTTCATCAAATTTAAAGCAAAAGTTTTCGTGATATATTCCAGATTCTCATCTTTCCCTGGTCTTGGGGCCGCGCTAAACTTACTGAGAAATTCCCCGCGCCGTAAAGCCCAGGGAAAGGAGACTTGGGATAAATCGACTTTGTTTTGTCCTCTCTCTCTCTCTCTCTCTCTCTCTCTCTCTCTCTCTCTCTCTCTCTCTCTCTCTCTCTCTCTCTCTCTCTCTCTCTCTCTCTCTCTCTCTCTCTCTCTCTCTCTCTCTCTCTAATTCAGTTAACCTCACACACACTCACAAACACACACGCATACACACTCCTCTGTCTTCCTGTTCTAGTTTATAACATTTACATTCTTGCTTCTTCTTCTATTTTATCACATTATTTGAAACCTGGTGGAGGAAAGGAAGAAGGTGAAGTCCTGGCATAGTATTTTAAAGGAATGTAAGAGGGACTAAGGTGGAAGATAGAAGGAAAGAGTAGTGAAACGTACTGGAGGTCGGCTTAAGTTGTCAGCGGCTGCCATCGACTTGTTGCTGTCCACGGAGGCTGATTAGTTTTCCGTGAACACGCTGGGATAACGGTATTATTAAAAGATTAAAACACTCCATGACAGGCGATGATTGGGTGAAACGAATGAGCTTTGTTCTTTCCTCCTAACTTCAAATGGACTGTGTAGGAGAGAGAGAGAGAGAGAGAGAGAGAGAGAGAGAGAGAGAGAGAGAGAGAGAGAGAAATGTATACTAGATTAATAAACATACTCACTGACACAAAGATCACATGTCAGAGTATTACAAGCGTTTCCCGTTGCTTCAGTGATGGGGCTCTCAATGCTTAATGATAGGGAATGAATACGTGCGTGTGTACATGATTTTTACTTGGCTCAGATGAGATTTGCTTATTGGAAACTCCATTATGACTCGTATCGCTGGTGGCTTAATTAGTGGCTGAACTATTGCCGTCATTGCCACCTTTTGCCTGCGTGATTAGTGTCTGTGTGTGTGTGTGTGTGTGTGTGTGTGTGTGTGTGTGTGTGTGTGTGTGTGTCAGTGTTCCTTCATCCTTCCAATTCTGTTCATAATTCTCTCTCCCTCCCTTATCTACTTCTGCCTCTTGTTTCTTCCTCTTCTCTCCTTTCCTGTTCCATTCTCTCTTCTCCCCTCTCATATCCTCTCTCATTCTCTCTTCCCTCCTCTCCCTTCCAGTGCCTCTTCCTTCCATACCTTTGTGTGTGTGTGTGTGTGTGTGTGTGTGTGTGTGTGTGTGTGTGTGTGTGTGGGTGGGTGGGTGGGTGGATGGATCGAAATCCCTGTCATTATTACACAGGTCTGCTCTCATATTTGCGAGGGATGGATGGGTGGCGTTATTAACATCATTACTGTGTGGATTTAATTGTGGTTCATGATATCGCGCAGGTTCGTTGTTCCCGTGATCATTATGGATATTGAAGTGCTTCTCTCGTACATTAGATATACAGGTAACGTAGGTGCGAAGTTTTTTTTTTTTCCATATATATATATTACAGGAAAAGTTTATTAATTTTGGAAAAAATCTTGAAAAAAAATAGCTCAGTGTTGCAGGGAAAACAGATTTTGAAACGTTACAAAAGAAAAAGTTATGTTAGAGAAAAGAAAATGTAAAAGTAAATAAATGGATAAATGAAAACAGCAGTTACAAGCGTCGAACGATAATGAATTATGAAAAAAAAAATCATGCATGGAAAGAGAATTTGTTTTTGAAAGTTACAAAAAAGAACAAGTTATGGGAGTGGAAAGAAAATAGATTTTGAAATATCGGTCACGTACAAATGAAAACCTATAAATAGATATAGAATGATCGTCACTATGAAGCAATTATTGTACATTCACACGAAACTAATAGTATTCCGTAAATCTTTTATTTTAATATTCATAACAAAATAATCAACTTGCGTCAAAATCGGTAAAAGAGAAAACCTATCAGAGTATAATGTCATAAAGGTGGAAATAACAGGACATTCAGGTAGAATTTCGCCCTTAATTAGTGTCATTCACCTGGCTGGCGGTAACGAGTCATAATATTTTGGTAGCGCGGTGATAAGGTTGATTAGCCAGTGTTTGTAAGGTAGCGGCGGTCCTGCTTGTTTGCCGGAGGATGATGTGGATGGTGATAACAGTGGCAACGACAACAACGATAAAAACTACAATAGCAACAACAAAACAACAAACAACAACAACAAAAATAATACCAATAATGGTGGTCATATCAGTAGTTACAGTAGTGGTAGCAGTTGATTTATTGTTTTTGTTGCTGCTGCTGCTGTTGTTGTTGTTGTGGTGGTGGTGGTGGTGGTGGTCGTGGTGGTGGTAGTGGTAGTGGTAGCAGCAGCAGTAGTAATAGTAGTAGTAGTTGTAGTAGTTGTAGTAGTAGTAGTAGTAGTAGTAGTAATAATAATATTATTAACAATAAAACCAGATACTACTAGTAACACTGTTTTGCTCGAGGGTTTTCTCTCTCTCTCTCTCTCTCTCTCTCTCTCTCTCTCTCTCTCTCTCTCTCTCTCTCTCTCTCTCTCTCTCTCTCTCTCTCTCTCTCTCTCTCTCTCTCTCTCTCTCTCTTGACCCTCACCCTTCAGTCACAACTCTCCTCGACTTTTCTCTCTACCCAGGACGCCACTCACTGCCTCTCCCTCTCTCCTCTCTCTCTCCATCTCTCCAATTCTCCCTCCCCTCCCGTTTTCCTTCCTTCCCCTCCAGTTCGTCTTTACTGCACATTAGTTATTCTATGCTGTTGAAATGCGGTTTTGTTGGCGTTCTGGGAGGAGGAGAAGAAGGAGGGAAGGGAAGAGAAGGAGTAGGAGGAGGAGGAGGAGGAAGAGGACACAGAGAGCCGGAGATAATTAGGTGGCTTTGTGATATTCGACGAAATTCCTATTATTTTGCGAATTGTATATTTGTTGCGGTTAATTAAGCTATTTTTTGAATATATCTGGCAGGCGAGTTGAAGGGAGGACGGGGGAAGATGGAAGGAGGAATGTGGCAGGGGAGGGGGAAGGGATAAAGAGGAAACAGCTAGGGTAGAAAGTGACAAGGGGAGTAAGAGAGGACACGGGGAGGTGAAATATGTGGGGAGAATAGGAAAGTTGTACTGGGGAGACAGGTAGAGAGGGAGAGGAAGCTGGAGAATAGAGGAATAGATACGAAAGGGAGAGAAGGTTGTAGGGAGAAGGCAGATGGAGAGGGAGAGAAAGCTGGAGAATGGAAGAAAGGACACGTGGATGGAAGAGAGAAAGGACACGTGGATGGAAGAGAGAGAGAGAGAGAGAGAGAGAGAGAGAGAGAGAGAGAGAGAGAGAGAGAATACTAGTAGAAGAAGGAAAGGGAAAAAAAACTTTGGGGACAGAAGATTAGGAAGGAGAAGACAGGAGGATGGGGAGAAATGGCAGGGAGAGAGTGAGGGAGAGGGAGGAGAGGAGAAGGCTCAGGGGAGGAGGTTAGAGGAGGAATATTGTCCTTTGTGAAAATTCTGTTACCCTCCGTGTGCGTGCAACTCCTCCTCCTCCTCCTCCTCCTCCTCCTCCTCCTCCTCCTCCGTGAAGGTCTTCCGGCGAGAGAGAATTCCTGAGCGCTGGTTTTCTCAGTGTAAGAGGATTATTTTTAGACAGTATCCTTGCCTCCCATTTTCTCTCTCTCTCTCTCTCTCTCTCTCTCTCTCTCTCTCTCTCTCTCTCTCTCTCTCTCTCTCTCTCTCTCTCTCTCTCTCTCTCTCTCTCTCTCTCTCTCTCTCTCTCTCTCATTTGCCTCACTGGTTAGCACCCTCTCGAGTCCTTTACAATGACCTCAATAAATGACTACCTAGGGAGGCGATGACAAGATGAGGGATGGTAACACAGTGCTACACAACACCGGGGAGTGAGGCCAGGGAGACAGATAGGAGCACCGCGGCAAGGCTCCTGGTTTTGGTGATCGCTGGTAAGTGAGGCTGTCTGTTTTCTATAATGGGAAGTTCTGTATAGGTCCTGTGGTGGGAGGTTTTAGTTTTGTACAGCGGAAGGTTGTTTTGTAGTGTAAATTGTTTTTTGTCTTCGTTTTATGCATTGCGAGGTTGTCTTACTTCATACTGTGTGAGGTTGTCTTAGTTTTCTACAGTGTAAGTTTGGGTTTTTGTCTTTGTTTTCCGTAGTGTGAGGTTGTCTTTGTTTTCTTCAGTACGTGGTTGTCTGAGTTTCATAGTGTGAAGCTTTTTTTTTTTCCTACAATGTGACTCGCTTAAGTCTTTTAGAGAGTGAAGTTTTATACTTTTTCTACAGTATGATGTTTTCTAAGTTTCCTTCAGTGTGAAATTTGCCAGGTTTCTAATAACATGACTCTTTTAAGACTTTCTAAGTTTCGTACTACATAAAGTTCTTTAGGTTTGTAAAAACTTCGGATTCCTTTATTTATTTCCTTTGTACACACTCTTCCTTACTGAAAACTTCCATCGTTTACTCTTTTTTCACCGAGAAATTTTAGACTTTAAATAAGTGAAGATTATTTTTAAACTCCAAGTCACCATTTTTTACGGTTCATTTTGTGCCGCGGGCCTTTGATTTCTTTTTTTTTCTTTTTTCGTTGGTAATGGAAAGACAGACTGTGCTGGAAAAGAACTTTTTTTAATTATGACGGAGCGGAGACGAGTAATTGTTGGAGTGAAAAAATGACGCAGTAACGGCTTGCCAAGAGAACACACACACACACACACACACACACACACACACACACACACACACACACACACACACACACACACACACACACACACACACACACACGGCAGTCCTTTCTGCGTTAGTGCTCACTGAAAATTATAAACACAAACAGGTAAACATGGTGGTATTTCTCTCTCTCTCTCTCTCTCTCTCTCTCTCTCTCTCTCTCTCTCTCTCTCTCTCTCTCTCTCTCTCTCTCTCTCTCTCTCTCTCTCTCTCTCTCTCTCTCTCTCTCTCTCTCTACTATTACTACCACGCACCACCACCACCACCACCACCACCACACGAATTAGAAGCACGTACAGCCATATAAATTCACAACATAGATAAGTACGAAGACATATCAATTCTATATTCATTAAGACAGCAGCCAAACAACACCTTTCCTTCTCTACCCTCGCAACAACAGACCTTACACATTTAACACTTATAGGGATTAAAAGGCACACGTTAGCAAGTCAGTCACTCCCGCCAGCACTCGGCAGTAACTATGCCTTGCTGTGCTGAGTCAGAATGAGTTTATCACAATGCAGAATCATTTTCTGCAATTTAATATTTGTCCCCGCTAAGTGATATTTGCTGGTGGAATTTTTTTTTCTTTTACGTCTAAATGCGTCTGATTTTTTTAATGAAGAAGAGTAAACCTTTGTGTGTGTGTGTGTGTGTGTGTGTGTGTGTGTGTGTGTGTGTGTGTGTGTGTGTGTGTGTGACAAAAAGAGAGAGAGAAAAAGGGAGGAATGTAAATCCTTAACAGATACCTAGAGAGAGAGAGAGAGAGAGAGAGAGAGAGAGAGAGAGAGAGAGAGAGAGAGAGAGAGAGAGAGAGAGAGAGAGCCCTTTCCCTCAGGCAAGGAGAGGAAAATTCCTAAACTGATGAGGAGAAAGAGAAGAGGCGCCATACAAAGACTTCACTATGGATCTCCTCTCCTACCCCCCGCCCCCACCTGCTCTTCACCACTCCTTCTCCCTCCCTCTCCCTCACTTCTCTCTTCCTCTCACCGACACTCACGCCTTCGGGAGAGCCCTTGGTGTCCTCCCTCACAATTACGTTGACCCTCACCTTTCTCCTTGTGTCCTCCTCCTCCTCCTCCTCCTCCTCCTCCTCCTCCTCCTCCTCCTCCTCCTCCTCCTCCTCCTCCTCCTTCCAGCTTTTTCTCCCTTACCTTTTCATTCTGTCTCACCTCTTTCATCCTCTCCTCATCTCTGCTTCCGTCCTTCCCTCCTTCCTTCCTTTCTCAACTTTTTTTTTCTCTCTCTCCCTCTCCATTTCTCTCTCCGTTTTTCCTCTTCCCTCCTCCTTTATCGTCGCCCCTGGGGATTTTTTTTTGTTTTCCTTTTTTTCCTATTTTCTTCGTTCCTATCAACTTCATTTGCTTTCCGTTCGTTTTCCTTCGTTATTTCCTTCGGCTTTTTAAAATTAAGGGAAAAATGTTGCGTTGAAACGAGTAAAAAATTGTGAAAAGGGGAAAAACATGAAATAAAAAATTGTTAAACCAAACATGGAAGTGCTCGTGTTTATACTCTCTCTCTCTCTCTTTCTCTCTCTCTCTCTCTCTGTCCAGTTTGCTCCTCCACCTCTGCCGTTATGGTTTCTTTGCTGTTAGTTTCTCTTGGCGGCTCCTGAGTCTTTAGCATTTGTCACCGTTAGCGTGCATCTGTCTTTGTTTGGCCAGCAGTGCGCCGCCTCCTCCTGCGGTGCTGGCCTTCATTCTGTAAGTGTTTGTGTATTCATTCCTCTTAGTTCCCTTGGTATCAATCTCTCTCTCTCTCTCTCTCTCTCTCTCTCTCTCTCTCTCTCTCTCTCTCTCTCTCTCTCTCTCTCTCTCTCTCTCTCTCTCTCTCTCTCTCTCTCTCGTCCTCCTCCATTCCACTTCTTCCTCAGTTTCCACGCCACCTACCTCCTCTCTCCTCCACTCTAAAACATTCTCACTCCACACACTTCACATCATCCTCTCTCTCTCTCTCTCTCTCTCTCTCTCTCTCTCTCTCTCTCTCTCTCTCTCTCTCTCTCTCTCTCTCTCTCTCTCCACACTTCCTTCTTTTATCTCTTTTTATCCTTTTCGTTTCTCTCCTTTCCCAGTCCTACACCACCACCACCACCTTCACCACTACCACCACCTCCTGTTCTTCCTCTTCCTCTTTCTCCTGTTGAGAGTTGCCAGGTGTGATGGAAGATTTATTCCTCTCTTCCTCCTCCTTTCTCGTCTACGTAAAGGTTGTCTTTGGACGCCCGTGTGACATATGCAGTGTTTCGGAAGACGTGTTGCTGTTCCTGGTGTCTATTTGTGAATTATTTGCCTTCCCTGTGTGTTTGTCTCGTAGTGGGTTATTTATTTATTTATTTTTTTTTATGTGTAATTGGTTGCGTAAGGTACTGTGATATTATGAGCGCGTGGGATGTGTGGTGCTTTATCGTGTGTGTGTGTGTGTGTGTTTGTGTGTGTCGTGTTTGTCCATTAATGTGCTCCTCCTTGAGTTAATGGAGTGCCCTTTGATATATCGTTTTTTGTGTGCGTTATGTATGTGATTATGTAAAGGTTCTGTTACGTAATTCAGTGTTGTTTGTATCTATATGTACCGGAAATTAATGTACTGTGTTTGTTCACCGGTACATTCCTGTGTAAAGGGCGCGTTCTTTGACCTATTGCTACTATTATTATGCTAGCAGTTATGTACCCTGGTGTGTGATTGATGGTGTTTCTATTTGTATTCTAGCATTGTGTGTTTTGTTTGTTCCTGATTCTTTTTTTTTTTTTTTTTTTTTTTTTGTCTTTTTCTTTGACGTATTAATATAAGTACTCCTCGTGTTGCGTCGTTCTTTGTTACATGCATAGTGTTATATCACCGTTGTTTTGTTTTTTATCAATATTTTCCTTTGTAATTGGAGTTTTTCTTTTTTATTACGTATTTATTTATTTATATTAGTGTGTCTCTTGTTGCGTAATATTGTTTGTTATACGTGTAGTGTTATATCAGCGGTGTAACATGCGTGCTTCCGCTGATGTGTTACCTGCAACTTTGCCTTTATTTCTTGTTTCTTTTATTAAACTTGCATAACATAGCACCATATTCCCATTTTTCATTATTATTGTTGCCGTATTTTAAACAAACTATTTTTTTTAACAAGTTACGCTGTGTAGCGATATTTCCACTTTCTTTATTAATGGTTTTTTTTTTTCGTGTAAAGGTGGCTTTTTTTTCCCACACAATAACATACATCCTTTTGTTCTCCTGTGCAAATATTGTTGAAAAGCGAAATCTTCCTCGTCACATTGTTTTGATTCATACTTCCCGTTCAGTTTTTCATTCACGAGCACAGACTCACCCCCATCCCTCCCCCCACGCCCTCCCCCACCACGATATTTGCATCCAGCGGTTTCAACAAGGACGGAACACATCGCAGTAATTCCCTTTGCTATGTATAAGCTTCTGGCCCCACGCAGCTTGGACGCCTTGCCGGGGACCACTTTGGAGCAACACGGCGAGCGTAAATCCCGGGGAGGTCGCCGCAAAAAGCAAAGTCACACCCCACAACTCGCTGGCCGAGGTCAGATAATTGTCGCCATTCCATAAAGTGTGGCCATTTTTAAGCCAGTTTGGAGGTTCTATTTCAGACTAAGTTCCCACCTCTGTCTAGAATGAAACTCACGGTCAGTAATTTTCGTTGCTCTCTCTCTCTCTCTCTCTCTCTCTCTCTCTCTCTCTCTCTCTCTCTCTCTCTCTCTCTCTCTCTCTCTCTCTCTCTCTCTCTCTCTCTCTCTCATTATCTCACTCTCAGCATGTTTTCATCATGGTGTGTGTGTGTGTGTGTGTGTGTGTGTGTGTGTGTGATGGAAGGTCGTGTTTTCATTACCACCGCACGTCATCCGTCGGAGTTTATTCTTTTGACTTATTCATCACAAAGATTTTTAATTTGTCGCGTGAAAGTTTGTGGGGTATAAACGTAACTTTCATGCAGCCTGCTCACACACACACACACACACACACACACACACACACACACACACACACACACACACACACACACACACACACACACACACACACACACACACACACTCACGCACACGCAATGAATTAAGGCAGGGCGGGTCGTGAGGCAGACAATGAGTAGAGTCTCATGAAGGAAGCAGAACCGATAACCCGAAGCTATTTTTCTCCCCGCCCGCGTCCTGTCTCGCTGTTTCCCTCCACCACCATCACCTCCAGGCCGGGGAGCGTGGCCTGGAGTGTGCCTGGATGACCTCTACCTTTATCCTTTGTTCCTATTTCTCCTGTACTACTCTCTCTCTCTCTCTCTCTCTCTCTCTCTCTCTCTCTCTCTCTCTCTCTCTCTCTCTCTCTCTCTCTCTCTCTCTTATTTTTAAGAATCATAATCAGTTTTACTTTTATTTCCTTTACGTAACGATTTTTCCTTTTACTTCTGACACTCGATGCATTTCCTGACAGACACGCAACTCGTCGCCAGTCTCCAGTTGTGCCAAACACTCACAAAGAAGACAAGAACGTGCAGGTACTCGAGTTTTCCTTCCCTCTCCTTCCTCTCCTTCCGTTTTCAGCACACAGGAATGGGAAATAATGGCGGGGTTTTTCATTAGCCTTTATTCCCGGGTCTTGCCATTCCAGCGGGCGGGAAGGAATGCGAGGCGCGGCAGTCAGTCACGTTTTATTCCCCAGGTTCTTGCCAATTCCCCTGAAGGAAAGAAATCCGAGGGTTTTTTCACCTAGTTTTAATTCTTGAGTCTTACCGTCCTCTCAGTCCGTGGAGCACCTGTCGGAGAACACCTGTCGGGGAGTACCTGGCGGGGAGCACCTGGAGGGGAGTACCAGGAGGGGAGCACCTATTAATGCGCTAGGTGCAGGTAGCGCTTCACGTTGCATGGATGGGTGAATAGTTAAATCAAAAGGGTGCATAGATAGATTGATTTATTGGTTGATTAATAGGTAAATAAATAGGTGGAAACAGGTGTAGATGGGTAGGTATGTGTTTAGATTGATTTATTCATTGACTGATTGATTGGTAAATAAATAGGTAGGTAATTACATGGGTCACCTTGTCCATCCACTTGTTCTTGGGCCGGTTCAAGTGTGAGAGAGAGAGAGAGAGAGAGAGAGAGAGAGATGCACTTGTTCTTCCGGTTCATGTGCGAGAGAGAGAGAGAGAGAGAGAGAGAGAGAGAGAGATTAGGTACACGTCTCCTCTTGCCCTTCTCTTAATGGAAACATATAAATGAGTAGCATCACCTTACGACTTTCCTCCTCCTCCTCCTCCTCCTCCTCCTCCTCCTCCTCCTCCTCCTCCTCCTCCTCCTCCTCCTCCTCCTCCTCCTCCTCCTCCTGGCCTTCCCACAAACGCTCTCTACTCGATAATGTCTTCAGTCTCCCAGTTCCAGTACCGCCGTTTGTCTTGGTTTGACTTAAGTTCATGTTTTCTGTTCCTGTCCCAAAAATTTTACTCCCCTCACGATATCGGCTCTGCTCCAGGGATGCTTTCGACTGGCTGAAGTTTAGGTTTTGGTTCAGTTTGCGTGTTGGGTTATGTGTGCTGATGTACTCTCTCTCTCTCTCTCTCTCTCTCTCTCTCTCTCTCTCTCTCTCTCTCTCTCTCTCTCTCTCTCTCTCTCTCTCTCTCTCTCTCTCTCTCTCTTGCTTTATATATTATGTCAACCCAATCTATTCATCGAGTAAGAGATGAAGTTGCTGAGGTTTAAGAATTTCAAGTGCGAGAAGAGAGAGAGAGAGAGAGAGAGAGAGAGAGAGAGAGAGAGAGAGAGAGAGAGAGAGAGAGAGAGAGAGAGAGAGAGAGAGAGAGACTCCGGGGGACAGGGAACATCACCTAAGTTTTGGTGACGCGACCATCAATTTTCTTCACAAGAGCGCGTCATAACGGAACACTTTTCCTTGAATTGCATGGAGGAGGAGGAGAAGGAGGAGGAGGAGGAGGAGGAGAGGAGAGGAGAGGAGAAGAAGAAGGAGGAGGAGGAGGGTAAACCTTTTGTTAAAAGCCTTTAGAGATAATGGAATAAAAAGGGGATGAGAAATAATAGGAGACAAAAGGTGGCGAAAATAATGCTGAGAGAGAGAGAGAGAGAGAGAGAGAGAGAGAGAGAGAGAGAGAGAGAGAGAGAGAGAGAGAGAGGTCGTGAGGTCGTGTTTGTGCTGTGCTTTGTGTCGTCAGAAAGGTTCATGAGTCAGCCGTGCAAAGCCTGAACTCTGCCGTGACGTTTTGTTCTTCGCTCACGCATAACGAAAAGCTTCCGAGGCGGCACTCTGCGGCAGTAAACAAGCGCGCGGCCAAAAAGAGCTGAACCCACACGTAAAATATCGCATAAACATACTCGGGATGGTGGCGTCGTCGCACACGGCAGCATAAATATCTGAACTGGATACGTATAAAAATAATACAGTTTTACGCTGGGTACGAACATATTTTTTTTTTCATTATTATTTTCTACGTCCAGCGAATTCCAAAACTATCTTACTGACCTTTAAAAAAAAAAGAAAATGCGTCCTCCACATGCATCTGATCATGGATGTAGAATATTTTCATCCAGAGCTTTCCTTTTCACCTTTTTTCCTTGATTTTTCTTTCATTTTAATTATACTCTCTCTTCTGGGGCCAGGCAGACGGTTCCCTAAGGCGGCGCCCTTTACTGCGTCCCGGCAAACAGCGCCGTAACATTCCTGGAGGGACGCGGCGGATCAGGTGTGTGAAGTCTTGCGACACGAGAGCGAGAGGACCTTAATGTACCGCCTCGCACCACTTGTAATGTAGCAGAGAGCGAGAGAAGAGTACGTGGCGAAAAGGAGAGAGAGGAAGAGCAGAGTGGTAGAAGATAGAGGCGGTAGCGGGAGGGAGGACAAGAAAGATGGAGGGAGATAGAAGGAAAGGAGCTGTAGGAGTCGGAAAAAGAGAGCAAGAGAGAAGGAGAGATAAAAGAAAAAAATAAGGAGAGAGGAGGGGAGAGAACGAAAGGGAGGGGGGTGCAAAGACAAGGGGTGAAATGTAACAGAGGTTTTGGGAAAGGAAGGAATGAAAGATGGATATAAGGAGATGGAGGAAGGAACATAGCGGTAGGGAAGAAACTAAAGGAAAGGAGGGAAGGAGGAATGGGGAGAAGGAATTTAAGGGAAGAGAGAAAATGAACGAGGAAAAGTAGAGAATATAAAACGAGAGAGAGATGGAAAAAAAGGAAACATAAATGGAGGATGGGAGTAGAAGGAAATAGGAGGATGGAGAGACACAAGAAAGGAGGAAGAGTAGAAGACGAAAAAAAGAGAAGAAAAGGAAAATGAAGTGTAGGATGGGAGAAGAAAGGAATAGGAAAATGGAGAGAAAAAGGAAAGGTAGATAAAAGAGTGGGAAGAAAGAATGATGAAATGAGAAGTTTATTGGAGAGCGGGAGGAGAAAAGATGGTGAGGTTTTTTTCCTATGTCATTATAAATAGCACTGATGATAAAGATGGTAATAAGTCAATTTTCCTCATAGTGTTAGATGTTTTATCTTATTCTTTCCCTCCCTCATTTTCTGTATCCTCTCCTTTCCTATTGTGTTTTTCTACTATTCTTCTGCTTATTCTCCAATTCTCCACTTTTCTCGCTGTTTTTTTCTCGTTTTTTTCTTTAATCTTTTCTCCTTTATTCTTCTTCCTCTTGCCATTTGTTTTTTCTCTCCTTTCTCTAAATTCCCTTTTGTCTCTAATCTTATTTCTCCACTTTTCTCTCCTGTTCTCCATTTCTATCTGTTTCTATGCCTTTATTTCCTCTTTTCTACACTTCCCTTTTTTCCTGATCGTCTTTCCTTGATTTTCCACTCTTCACTTACCTCTCACTCTCTTATCCTCTTCCTCCCATTCCCTTTCACTATTTTTATTCCATTTTCTCTTTTCGTTTCATCACTTCTCAATGATCATTTTTTTCCACCCATTCCCTATCTTTCACTCCTTTGTTACTCCCTATTTCTTTGCCTCTCTCCTCTCCCTTTCTCCCTCTGTATTGTCCTTCCTCCCTTTTCTCCGCTTCTGTCCTCTCCATCTCATTAATCTTTCTTTTCTTCCTATTTCCTCTCACATTTTATTTATTCCCTGCTTCTTTCCTTTTCTCTTTCTCCTCCCTCCCTTTATTGTCCTCCCTGCTCTTTCTCCTTCGTTCCTGCACACTGTATCTCACTAACGTTAAGTAGAATCAGTGCTTCAAATCTCTGGGTCGTGGATCTCGAAGCTTTGTGTTGTTGCTCGGACGACGGAAGTGATGCGTCGGTAAAGAGAGAGAGAGAGAGAGAGAGAGAGAGAGAGAGAGAGAGAGAGAGAGAGAGGGTAATAATGGGTACAAAATATCCTCGGTCGGAAAAAATACTAATGACGAGAGATGAATTAATGATATGATGATCACGTCGCTGGAGAGAGAGAGAGAGAGAGAGAGAGAGAGAGTGTGTGTGTGTGTGTGTGTGTGTGTGTGTGTGTGTGTGTGTGTGTGTGTGTGTCTTCGCCAAATGGGATTACTTTGCTATTTCAGGTGTAGCTTGAAAAATTAATTCGGTACATGACACTTGCAGAATTTTTGAGGCACATGAAGAGAAACCAGAGAATTACGTGAGATTATTAAATGTGAACTGAATGAAAATGTAAAAACGAGAGACAAAAAAAGAAAAAAAAAGATCGACAAAGAAAGAAAAAATAAGTATTGGGGAAATTACTTAATTGTCAAATGAGGAAAAGAGAAAACTAAAATACTGAAAAAAAAATATGAGCAAAATTACAAGGTATGAAATGGAAGAAAAATGTTAAAAGATAGTGAGGACAATTATTAAAAATGAAACGAAAGAAAGTGGGGAAAAACAGGAAAAAATGGCGAATGAAACTAAAAGGTTTTGAAAACGCTACAAATTGGAAGTGCATTTTTCCACTGCAGAAAAGAAAATATTAAACGATAACATTGCAAAGAAAAGTAATTACATGTAAAAGAAAAATATACAATTCATAGAAAAAACAACTGAAAAGCGTATCAAAGAAAACGGGAAAAAAAAACACACACACACGTACACATGCAGGAAAGAAACACAGAGCTGGATAAAAGATGGAAATGAATGGAAGAGAATAAAAGAATAAAACATGAGAGAAAACAGAATAGAAGACACGGGCAGAAACACACGAAACAGCGCTATAAAACACGGGAAGAAACTGAAGAAAATGAGAAAGATAGCAAAATAATGCACTTAGAAAAGAAGATGAGGGAACAGAGATGGGATAAGAAGAAAATTTAAGAAGGAAAGAAAAATAAACTGGCAGAAGATAAAAAAAAAAAAAAAAGTAAGATCTAAGTAAGAAATGAGCAGGAGGAGAAAAGATGAAAGGACTTAGGTAGAGGAAGAGAAAGAAAAGAAGAGATGGGAATAATTAAAAAATATGGAGTCAAAGGAAGAACAATTGAAGAAGGAAATGAACATGAATAAAAGAATCTTACGTGGTGAAAAAAATAAGAAAAGAAACAGATAGAGGAAGTGAGAGTTAAGGCAAAACAAATGAATAAAAATAGAAGGAGAGGAAAGACGAAGTAAGAGCAAGAACAAGAGACGAAAAAATATGGAGGAAAAAGGAAAATTTTAACGAAAAAAACGGGAAGAGAAAAGGTAAAGAAAAAGCCAAAAGGAAGATAAATGAAGAAATTTACGAGAAGAAAAAGGCGGAGGAGGAATAAAAAAAGAAGTTGAAGAAACAAAAGCAGAGACGAGAAGAAATATAAAAAATAAGATCAAGAAAATAAACAAAGATGCCGTAGAGAAATAAAAAAAAAATGGGAGGAAGAAAAATTGAAAAAAAAAGGGAGAAGAAAAAAGAGGGAAAACCAAAGCAGAGGAGACAAAAAAATATGAAAATTAAAATAAAAGAAAAGGAAGGGGGATAAAAACAAAAAAAGATAGGAGGAGGAACGTGCCAAAGAGGGACAGTACAAGAGGCAGGAGTAAGACAAGGAGGAAACAAAGAAAACACAGAAACGAGAACAAGAGGGTGAAGTGAACTGAGAAGCTACACTGTCTCCTCTTTCTTTCTTTTCCTCTTCCTCAGCAACACAAAAAGCTAAAGGAAGAAAAAAAACACACAAAAAAAAACATAATTCTATTTTTACCTGCTTTCGTGGAATCTCGCGTTTTTTCTATTTTTTTTTTACATACACTTGTCATGCCGCTAGTTTATTTGTTTCTTCCTTTTTGTGTCTTGTTGTTCCGTCCCTCCGTTTCTTTCACCGAGGCGGAAGAGAAGAGGTTGGGGAGGATGAGGTGGTGGTCGGGGTGTGTAGGGGGGAGGGGGAGGTATTTTATTGTTATTTTTTCTTCTAAATGTTTGCCTTGCTGTCTTTGTCCTCCCTCGTCTCTCTCTCTCTCTCTCTCTCTCTCTCTCTCTCTCTCTCTCTCTCTCTCTCTCTCTCTCTCTCTCTCTCTCTCTCTCTCTCTCTCTCTCTCTCATTCCTCCGTTCACCACGTATGTTCAGCTTTGGGAACTGAAACATTCTCTCTCTCTCTCTCTCTCTCTCTCTCTCTCTCTCTCTCTCTCTCTCTCTCTCTCTCTCTCTCTCTCTCTCTCTCTCTCTCGAAACAAGTGTGCCTGGTGTTGACAAGTGGGGACGCTGAGAGAGAGAGAGAGAGAGAGAGAGAGAGTGTCTTTATGGTGAAATCGAACATCTGGTTCGGGGCTTCATCAGGGGTCGAGGCTTTCGGTTCATTTGCTTCGAGTGTGAGTGTTTCTAGCAGCAGACGGAGAGAGGGAGAGGCGGAGAGAGGCAGCGAGGGATGGAGGGAAAAAAACACTCCATTATTTCTTTACATTGTTTCTCTCAATACTTTTTTTTACCATTCTCTCTCTCTCTCTCTCTCTCTCTCTCTCTCTCTCTCTCTCTCTCTCTCTCTCTCTCTCTCTCTCTCTCTCTCTCTCTCTCTCTCTCTCTCCCAAGCGGCTCACCTCCGTAATTTCTTCTCATTATTCGTCTCACGTCTCCACTCTCCCCGCCCTTAATCCGACTCTTCTCTCCTCCTCCTCGCCACACCTTGGTTATCCTAATTAAAAGCGGCCGTATCTCCCTCACCACTTCATTTATCCGTCCGTTTTTCCTTCTCTGATAGCATTCCTTTCTCCTCCTTACCTCCCTCCCTCCCTCCAACCCTCAGTCACCGCCTCTTGCATCTCTTCTCTCTTCCTCGTCTGTCTCGTCTCTCCTGCCTCCTCCTCCTCCTCCTCCTCCTCCTCGTCCTCTTTCTCTTTCTGTCGCCGTGATGGATTTATCGTCCTCACTCACCTCACTTTTGGTCACCTGAGTTCCGTGTGTAAAGGAGGCATGAAGGAGGAGGAAGAGGAAGAGGAGGAAGAGGAGGAGGAAAAGTTAATCAACAGTCCTCTCGTCTTCTTGTTTTTTTTTCTTTTCTTTTTTTCCTCCCCTTGCTTTCTTTTCTCTGGTCGTAATTTGCTCAGAGAACGTTCACCTTGATGTGTATATAGATTCCTTTCAGGGGGATGAGAGAGAGAGAGAGAGAGAGAGAGAGAGAGAGAGAGAGAGAGAGAGAGAGAGAGAGAGAGAGAGAGAGAGAGAGGATCTTGTTCTTATTATCCCGACACGTATTTTAAAGCACACTAAGTTGGAGAGAGAGAGAGAGAGAGAGAGAGAGAGAGAGAGAGAGAGAGAGAGAGAGAGAGAGAGAGAGAGAGAGAGAGAGAGAGAGAGAGACGGACAAACAGACGGATAAACAAACGAAGACACGAAAGGAATTATCAAAATTATCGTCGTGTGAGGAAAAACGCTAGAGAAAAAAAACACATTGAAAATAGAGAAAGAAAAACATTGAAAACAGAGAGAGAGAAAAAAAAAGACGTTTCACTGCTAACCCCCTCAAAAAAAAAAAGTCAATAGAAAAGTATCATCGCAAGAGTAGTTCCAATAACACACATTTCTGAACCAGCATTTATTTACTTACAAAAAAAAAATACAATCAGAAACAAACCAACAAAATATGAATTATAGAAAACACACACAAAGGAGAAAAAAAAACGTATGAAAGAGTGAACTGAACCACACACACACACACACACACACACACACACACACACACACACACACACACACACACACACACACACACACACACACACGGACACACACAGACTAAATATGCAACAGGCGAAAAATGGCGCGCATGTAAGAGTGGCCCACGCGGGGTGTCACGAGCGGCAGATGAGGCTGGCGGGAGCTTAGAGAGAGTCAATTATTTTTTAACAAGCAGTGAATGGCGAGATAATTGAGTTGGTCATTTGCCGTCACGTACACTCCACACACACCGCATTACCTCCACGCCCATCACCCCGCGCACAATACACACAATACTCTCACACACACATATACAATACCCTGCACTGACAGATATAAATGATTAAATAAGTAAGGCACTTGTGTATAAAAACCGTGTATTGAAAGGTATACTGTATACTCATGAAATGTATAGCAATCGTACATACTGGTGTTACTTATACATAATACACATATATGTAATACTTATCTCATAATATGCATATACATAATACTTACAATATTCATGATATACATACGCATAATTTCTGTAATTCTCATACATTGCAGCTCATACATAACTCATCATACCTACATATACATAATAACTCATAATACTCATACATACTCGGACATAATGCATCATACATTCATTACACTGCTAAATATTTCCTAACGCAAAGTCACACTCACACATGATACTCGTATATTATAATACTCATACATAATAATACTTAATACATAGTGATAATACATAATAACACTAGAACTCATCAAAGTCTAAAGCATTCACGCAACTCTCAAACACACCAATAACAGAAACACAGACACAAATGCACACACACACACACACACAAAAAAAAAAATTATAAACACAAAAAAATCTAGAAAAAAAAACAATAACGATTAAAAACAGGCAGCGATGAAAGGAGAGAATAAATAAAGAGGATTCCATACAAACCTGACCACTGCTAACACAAAAAAATAAATACATAATGGAAGGGAAGCGTTACAATCCTGCCAGCAGTATTGCGTTTCCTGTATAAAATCACACACACTAAAAGCGCATTTCATAACTGCATTTCTCCGTGTTTTTCAAAGCTGCGCGTTTTGCGGATAATCCTGTGGTTGCTGAACTGAGAGGGAGAGAGAGAGAGAGAGAGAGAGAGAGAGAGAGAGAGAGAGAGAGAGAGAGAGAGAGAGAGAGAGAGAGAGAGAGAGAGAGATGAAACGAGACAGCCATTAAAGATGCTATAAAAGAGGAGCTTAGATGAGAGAGAAACACACACACAAAACACATACACACACACACACAGGGAGACGAAGAAAAGGGGAAGCCACCAGGGAGCATTTAGTGGAGGAAGGAGGGAGGAGACAGAAGGAGGCGGAAGGTAAAAGTGAGTTGTAGAAGAGGGACAATGATGGCGTCTGGATGATGAATGGACGCAACACACAGGCGAGTTATTACCGACACAAAACAACGTGGGTAGGAGGAAACAATGAGAGAGAGAGAGAGAGAGAGAGAGAGAGAGAGAGAGAGAGAGAGAGAGAGAGAGAGAGAGAGAGAGAGAGAGAGACGAATTCTAGCTACACAGAAGCAGACAGACAAGCATTCAGGCAGCCCGTTATTTCTTTTCCTTTTGCTTTTACTTTGTTGTGTATTTCTTATTTGTTTATGTTGTTTTTATTCGTCTTTTTTATGTTTGCGCCTGTCTTTTTATTTTGCGCTGTGTTGATTTATTGACCAGTCACTTTAGGTAAGGCATTCATAAGTTTTTGGTTAAAAATTTTACTTTTTATTGTTTTTTTTTTCCCCCATACGATGTTCTCATTTTGTGCAAGCATTCGTGTGTGTGTGTGTGTGTGTGTGTGTGTGTGTGTGTGTGTGTGTGTGTGTGTGTGTGTGTTAGGGGAGTCTCTTTGTGGTATACTAATAACAATGAAATAAAAGAAGAAAACATTAATTTACATTCTCTTCCCATTAAGAAAGTTTACATAAATACACCGTATAATTAAAAGCAACTATTATCTCTTTGAATACTTACTTCTCAAACACACACACACACACACACACACACACACGGTCTTTCCTGAAACTCACTGAAAGACATATCAGCTTCCTTATTCTGCTTCTACGTACAGCCGTGGCTTGCTGTGAATGTCTTTGAGAGTCGGAAGTAAAAACCAGGCCTTTCTTTATTATACACAGCCTTATTTAGAGCCTCTGGGAAGAACAGGATTTGCTGCAGAGAGATGAAGGAAGGGAGATGTGGACAGAAGGAAGAAAGATGTGTATGGCAGGATGAAGAAAGGATAGGAGGGTGAGGAAAGAGAGATGTAGATAGGAGGATGAGGAAGGGAGATGTAGATAGGAGGATGAGGAAAGGGAGATGTGGTTAGGAGGACGAAGAAAGGGAGGTAGGAAGATGAAGGGAGAGGAAACGGAGGCAGCAAGTAAGGAAGTGCTGAGATAGGAGAAGCAGAAGGTAAACCCGAGTATTTGTAGTAGGGAAGCGGTAGAAAATAATGTAAAAGAGGGAGAGAAAAAAGAAGGCAGAAGAGAAATTAAGGATTTACAGGTGGAAAGGAAAGAAAAGAGTGGGTATTTGGAGGAAAGAGGAAAAAGGTTCAGAGAAAGAGGGGAAAAAAAGGTTTACACATGAGAAACAGGGAAAAAATGGGAAGAGATAGAGGAAGAGAAGGAGGAAAAGTGAAAGATCTGCAGAAAAGGAAGGAAAAAAGAGAGAGGAGTGGGAAGATTTTCAGTCGATAGAGGAAGAATCGGAAAGGGAAAGAGGAGAAATAAGATTTATTATTACATACTGATTATTTCACCTTACACAGCCATACCTCTCCCAAGTAAGTGCCTCCCACGACTTAGTACAAATGAGAGATGACACCCACCTCTCCCTCTTTTTCTCTCTCCCTCCCTCCCTTTCCTCCTTCTTCCCTTTAATGCTTGTGTACTGCGCCACCGCCCTCTCCCCCTCCCTATGCCCCCCAGGATCACACTGCCTTCTTCTCTTCTCCTCCAAAGTGGAAAACAAAGACCTTTTCACCTCTTTTGTTATAATAAGTCGGTGTTTTTCCTTCCTGAGCCCTACTGTTTGTTTTTTTCATTCTATTCTCTCCCTCCCACTCATTTCTCTCTCTCTCTCTCTCTCTCTCTCTCTCTCTCTCTCTCTCTCTCTCTCTCTCTCTCTCTCTCTCTCTCTCTCTCTCTCTCTCTCTCTCTCTCTCTCTCTCTCTCTCTCTCTCTCTCTCTCTCTCTCTCTCTCTCTCTCTCTCTCTCTCCCTCCCTATCAAACCACCTTTTTTTTTTTAATCCTTCATGTCTAACTCTCCATTCCCCTCCTTTCCTTTCCCCTTCCTTCATCTTCTTTTTTCCTCCTCCTCCTCCTCCTCCTCCTCCTCCTCCTCCTCCTCCTCCTCCTCCTCCTCCTCCTCCTCCTCCTCAAAGGTGGCTCTGAAAAACTGGACGTGTAGCATTTAAGAGAAACTCAAGAGGATTATATTACTGAGCTCCTCCTCCTACTGTTAATTTTTGGGTGTCCGTGAAAGGTGAGAGAGAGAGAGAGAGAGAGAGAGAGAGAGAGAGAGAGAGAGAGAGAGAGAGAGAGAGAGAGAGAGAGTAGGCCTTGCAGTATAAAATAACCAGCTTGGCTCAGGAATTATTTAGAGTTAAAAAAAAAAAAAAAGCATCATTTAAGCCGCAATAATCTCTCGACCCTTGAGATTTAAAGGACTTGTTTATTCTTCTCATAATTGCTCGCAAAAATGTTGACTTCCTCGCCCTGAAAGAGAGAGAGAGAGAGAGAGAGAGAGAGAGAGAGAGAGAGAGAGAGAGAGAGAGAGAGAGAGAACGTGTCCGACTTTAGCGCAAAGAGAGCAAGTACCTGGGAACTGCTTAGAACAAATGACACACAAACACAAAACTATCTTGACCCATATATTAGACTCGTTAAGTAATGGCCGCCGTGCCTCATTGTGTCAACAGCTGTGAGATATACTGAGGCACACTTATTTCCTCTTCCACCACCACCACCACCATGACTCACGCACTCGCAGTGGCTCTGGTCCATACTCACCGTAAACACACTAATAGATGTTCAAACTCAAAGTACCTGGTTATCCGTCATTCCAGTAGTAGTAGTAGTAGTTGTTGTTGTTGTTGTTTTTTATGTTGTTGTTGTTGTTGTTGTTGTTGTTGTTGTTGTTGTTGTTGTGGCAGTAGTGATAGTAGTAGTAGCATTATCTGTACCATCACCAGTAGTAAAATCCATCCTGCCACATTTGCCTTAATGAACATCCCACTATTTTTCCTTAGCTTAACTCTTCCCTTGCCTCACCTCCTCCCCGGCGTACGCAATACACCTGCTTGCCTACGGACGCGGTACCTTTACAAAGCTCAATTAAAACAGGCCTCGCGGGTGCTGGTCCGGTCGAGGCTGCCACCCAAGACTGGAGACCTTCCCGGGCAAACTTATTAACGCTTCCTTGACACTCACAACTTTGGCAATTAATGTCAATAGCAGCTATTTACGATACAAGTTTACGTCATTATTAGCGAGGTGTCTCTAGCGCCTGGCAAGAGAGAGAGAGAGAGAGAGAGAGAGAGAGAGAGAGAGAGAGAGAGAGAGAGAGAGAGAGAGAGTGGGGGGATTCGAGTATTAATAAAGCGGAAAAAAGCTTACAAAATAGAACTTAAAAAAAAACAAGAAATCGAAGCTAGGGAAGAAAAACCTCTAAGCCGAAAAATGAAAGACGAAAGAAAAAAGTTATAAGGAAATTTTTACATGAACTGAATAATAATAACCAGAAAGAGAGAGAGAGAGAGAGAGAGAGAGAGAGAGAGAGAGAGAGAGAGAGAGAGAGAGAGAGAGAGAGTTATATAATGATAAAATGAGGGAACATGGCTTACATTCGACTATATATATAAACAGAATTAATAACGTGATATCAGTTTGTATTACATTGCCTGTTTGAAAATGAGGTTGAACACACCTGGATCCCCCGCAATTAGTGTAATTGAATAAATACCACAATCCTTCTTACCTGTCCAAACGCAAATTAAGTTTTATCCTACCCACGCATATTAAAAATGAACAATGATGAAAAATATAGCTCGTAATGAACTCTGGGAATAAAAGAATGCAGTGAAAATATTATAAAAACTGCCAATGTCGTGTCATTTTATTATCATTATTATTATTTTTATGTCGTCGCCATTATATTTATTCGTCTATCGTGGTGAAGGAAATACGTAAGAGAAGTTTTGCATATCGTAACTTTTCTTCTTTTCCTTCTTTCCTCGCCATTAACTCTTTTCCCCTTACAGCTGGCTAACAAGAATCCGGGAATAGAATATCGCAGCCAGAGAGAGAGAGAGAGAGAGAGAGAGAGAGAGAGAGAGAGAGAGAGAGAGAGAGAGAGAGCACTGCGTCACCACCTCACCATCACTCTTGCTTAACACCACAGCAATATGTGGATGCATGTGTGAGCACCTGGCCAGCCCTGCCCCGTCCTGCCCCGCCCCGGACACAAATGGGCTGTGAATCACCTGGCGAGGCAACCTGAGGCCCCGCCAGGTAAGCTTTTCAGGCACCGCTGCTGAAAAGGTGAAATCTGGGAGGTGTTGAGGATACGTGCTTGTGTGAGTGAGTGGATGTGAGTAGGTGGGGCTCTCTCTCTCTCTCTCTCTCTCTCTCTCTCTCTCTCTCTCTCTCTCTCTCTCTCTCTCTCTCTCTCTCTCTCTCTCTCTCTCTGTCGCTCTCACTCGCGCTCTCCTTTCTGTGCGCCATTATAAATTCCAAGCGGGTTCTCGTTGCGCGTTATTGTGTTACCTGAAAATATAGGTGAATACCACAGTGAAATATTTAGCGGAATATTTACTACGTGGATAGTTGAGATAAATTATAGCGCAGTAAGGCTCACCTCCGGAAGGCGAGACACACCCTGCATTTTATGGCGGACTTTTACTTTACAGACTTACATAATTCTGCTCTCAATGTCTTACGGGTTATATGTTCCAGTCCATGAATTACGGCACGTGGCGAGGTACTGCTGTGTGGTGAAGATGTAGAGGGCGCCTGGAAAATTGCCAAGCGACGAGGTGTTCCTGCCGGCGAGGTATATGGGGCGCCTGTGCCTCCCGCGGGTGTATTTACCGATTTGTATTCTTGCTGGTCTGAGTCAGGCTCGTGATGTGCAGTGTTGATGTTAAAATATCAGGTTTTTCTTTAGATATTGTTAGCACACACAGGTTTGGTATAAGAACGTAAGATTAAAAGATAGGATTGCGAAACGCCAGTTGATATACACAGTGCAGCTTCTTTTTTTTCTGATTTGTTGCTCTCTCCCTGTTCTTTCAACACTTTCCCTTCTCTTTTCCTTTTTCTCTCCCTCTCTATATTTCTTTTTCTCTCAACATTCTCCCTTTCCGTATCCCTTTCTCCCTTTTTGTATTCATTTTCCCTCAACACTCTTCCCTTCTCCTTTCTTCCTTTATATTCTTTTTTCCCCCTTTCCTGTAACTCTTCGTTTCACCTTCCTTTCTGTGAATCCCTCCTTTCCTGTATATCTGCACGTCCATAACCATATCTCCTCTTGCTAAATTTCCTGCCGTGCCGGAAAACTCTGCATCACGCCGGGCATCCTCACCTGAGTCTTGCTGCTGAGGCATTAGCGAGGCGGGAAATAAAAGGAGATTACACGATTCACTGCTGCACTGCCTACTTCAGCTGTTCGTAGTTTAATGTCACTATAAACTATACACACCATTGCGGCCTTCTCACCTGACACCTGTTTGGGGCGTGAACGAGGAGCGATACCACGATTCATAGCGGCACTTAACGCTTTCACTTGTCACTATATTGCCTCTAAAAACTTAAGCCTTTGACTACGATGTAAGTGAAAAAATAATGCTCTAAAAATCCTCACTGAATATCATCAAACCACCGCCTTTGCTGTGAGTGTTGCAAAATTTTAATCTAAATTTGCGCAAGGACATTTTATTAAGCTGAGAAGCCACACCAGCCAGAGTTAATAGTACACAGCACCTGCGGACTTCCTGCCTGAGTCTTGCAAGGGAGGTTTAAGTAAGGGGAGGTAAAACACGATTCACAACGAAGGGATAAGTAGGGGAGGTAAAAACACAATTCATAACCACGCTTGTCTCCTTCACACGTTACCACTGTATCGTCACTGAAACCTAACGAGACCTTTCACTTGGACGAGGTGTTTGAAGTAACCACCACGCTCACCTGTGTCTCTTGTTAGGACACCTGCGGCAATAGAAAACAGTGATAGTAATAGTAATGATAATGACTGTAGTAATAGTAGTAGTAGTAGTAGTAGTAGTAGTAGTAGTAACAATAATAATAACTTGACGAAACCGAAATATTGTTTTATTCCTTGCATCAGTTCACCAAATATACCACTTCGCTTTGGTGCTGAAATTCTCTCTCTCTCTCTCTCTCTCTCTCTCTCTCTCTCTCTCTCTCTCTCTCTCTCTCTCTCTCTCTCTCTCTCTCTCTCTCTCATGTACTCAAGTTTCCCCAGGTCACAGCGGATTATATTTACTATTTTCTGAGTCCGCGCGCCGCTCTTTGCTAGCCGGTAATGGCACGCAGCTGGCAGGCAATTTTGATGATTCTTACACATCACTGTGAGCCATTTGGGGAATTTGCAATGATTTCGTATCTCTGTCGCTTTGTGAGTGAGTGAGGGGGTGAAAGTGTGTGAGCGAGTGAGTGAAATAGAGTGTGTGTGTGTGTGTGTGTGTGTGTGTGTGTGTGTGTGTGTGTGTGTGTGCGTGAGAGAGAGAGAGAGAGAGAGAGAGAGAGAGAGAGAGAGAGAGAGAGAATACATCTATAACCATCCATTTATATATCCATCCATCCATACATACATACATACATACATACATACATACTCATACATAAGTACATACATAGAGGTAGACGGACAGGCAAACAGACAGACGCTTTTCTGTATTCGTTTTTAAGTCTACATTACTCATTTTTCGTAATAGTGAACGTTATGAAATGGTTATTAAAATATATATATTCCCTCTACACTCTGGTAATTTGATTTATTATTTGTTTCTCTTTCTTTTCATGTTGAGAGGCGTGGGAAGATCCAAGTGAGCTAGCCAGTCACTCGCTCACTCAGCCAGGCATTCATTCATTCACCCTCTTACTTGACCATCTATTCAGCCAATCAGCCAGTCAGCTAGTCACACACACACACACACACACACACACACACACACACACACACACACACACACACACACACACACACACACACACACACACTCAATTACCTACTCAATCACATACACACACACTCACTCAGCTAACCAGTCAATCACTCATTAAATTAGTCACTCAGCCGACCATCAGTTCAGTCAGCCACCCTCTCAACCAATCAGCTAACCTAACCAACCTATCACCCACCCACTCACTCACGCACTCACTCACTTACTCAGCTTTGCATCTACTTAGTCAGCCAGCCAGCACCTAAGCCAATCATCCAACCAACAGCTCAGTCATTCACCCAACCATACCCTCAACCAGGTAACGACACACACACCAGCTATTCGTCAACAAGGTAACTGCTAACTACACGTATCAACTACCATCAAAGCAAGTATTTTGAGTGAAGTTATAATTTTACTACCTTGATATTGCTTTTTGCAAATTATTTTTGTTTCCTCTATAGGTTCAGTAGTGTTGCGTATTTGTCTAAAACGCTAGTTACCCAAATTGTGCGTGATTTTGTTAAAAGTTAAATTAAGTAGCAGTAATAGTAGTAGTAGTAGTAGAAGTAAACTAATACTAATAGAAACAACAGAAGTAGTAAATGCATTATTATTAGTAGTAGTAGTAGAAGAAGAAGAAGAAGAAGCAGTAGTGTTTGGTGGTAGTAATAGTAGCAGCAGGAGGAGTCCGGTGGTAGCGAAATCCTAAGGAGCAAAAGAATAATGCATAAATTACGTATATTTTCGTTCAAATAGCCAGTTTCGCCTCGGAATCTCGTATTCACTGAGTTAGAGTTATGAATATTCACACGAAACTTTAAAGAAAGGAATAATTAATAGTAAAGAAAAGTCAGGCGCACGCATATAAAATTAAATTAGATGAGTGAGGAGTTGGATTACGTGAATGAATACAGAGATGAATGAATATGCCTTGATTAGACGACATTCTTACGGTTTTACGGAGCGCTAATAAGATGAGAGAACTTGGGAGACATTCTTCAGATCCTTTCAAGTTTACCCGGAAGAAAAAAAGAAGCACCAAAGTTAAGAGAGAGAGAGAGAGAGAGAGAGAGAGAGAGAGAGAGTTCAGTTGTTAGGTGTGAGCGTGTGTGTATGAAGGCGGCAAGGAGCGAGCGAGTGTGAGTGTGTGTTATCTCCTTCCTCAGCTAATACCAAGGACACCGCTTTACAGAACACAATATAAAGCATCCCTGTACATTTCCCGAAGTGTATGTCAGCGCCACGACTCCTCACACCACCACCACCACCGATACTAATGACACCCATTAATCTGGCGGCAATCACTTCCCCTTCCTTTACTCTGATATGCAAGCGTCGGATCAAGACACACCGCGTTTAAAATCACATCCGTCGGGGAATTAATTAAATATTCTCCGTGAGTCGTAACTACTTTATGCACCGGAAGGAAGACAATACCCGGCTGGATAATAGAGAGGAGGGACAGGCGAGGCGGAGCGAGTCTCTTTGTGCACCAATAAGTGGTTTATTTAATGGCCTGGCGTCATTCAGATATACGTGCAGTCAGGGAGTTCGTGAGGGAATGAACGTATGCACTTCCTTGACACTTTTCATTGGTTTCTTGGGTGATGTAATCCTCTTCTGCCTTTATTCTGTATGTTACATTAGTTTTCCTCCCCTTGCCCCTTCCTTTTCATCCTCTTCCTCTCCTCTTTCCTTTCTTTTCATCATTTTCCTTTCCCCTACCCTTTTATTTTCACTTTCTTCATTCCCATTTTCCTCTTTATGCTTTTTTATTTTCCTCATTCCCTTCTTACCTTTCTCACTTTCTCTTTACTCTTTTTTTGTCTGTTCTTTCATCCATCTTCCTTCACATTTTTCTTTCCTTACTTTTTTTTCCCCCTTCTCCCCATTACCCCTTTCTTCTACCTCTTCGTTTTCTTCTCTGTGAATCCCTCCTTCACTCTTCCTTTTTTACTTTTTTTTTACTTTTTTGCTTCGTCTTTATGTTTCCTTTCCTCCACTCCTTCTCCCTTTCACCTCCATCTCTGTGAATCCCTCATTTCTTCTTATTTCTTCTCCCTTTCTATATTTTCCTCCCGTTTCCGCTCCCTTCCCACACACGAGCACTCCACGTTCTCGCCTTCTCGTGCACTAAACAATTTTCTACCGCCATCTATCATCCACACGTGATGATAAAATTTACGTAACCATGGATTTTTATAACAGTGGCCCAGTCCTTCTTCCGGGTGTGTGTGGGCCGAGCACCGCACTAACGAGCCGAGTAGCACACTAATGATCGCCAGGTACAGTTATCACGAAAAAGTGCACACGTATACGTACTTACCTGTAATTAGCTAAACAAACCAACAGACATAAAAGGTAGGGAAGGTGAGATCAATCGTACCTGGCCCGGTAATTGTGAGGGTGAAGCGGGGAGGATTATTGTTGGTAATTTACCTTAATTACGAATTACGACTCATTAGCGTGTCACCGTGACTTGTTATTCTAATGCTACCAGCCATTTAATTCTATTGCAGACTAATTATTTTCTCTTGAATTCTGATGAAGATGTCTACTGCGGCTGATTCATTAACAGGTATTTATTTGTGGATTAGAATGAGATATTGTTCTTTCCCGTATCCTGTGAGAGTGAGTGATGGCGAGGTGGCGTGGCGCTGCTGGCCCGTCACGCAGTCCCCTCTTGCATCACTGGTGCTTCTTTGTATTGGGGGAATCATATCCAGCAGTGTTTCTGATTGTGAAGGTTTGTGTTATGATGCGAGAACGCTACGACAATGCCTTCAGAATTAGTCATTTTGGTGACCTAATTATTATTAAAACGAGGGAATGGATAGTTTGGGTGGTGTGTGTGTGTGTGTGTGTGTGTGTGTGTGTGTGTAGTGAAAGTAACATACAAGTTTTACAAAAAAAAAAAAAATATCTATATGAACGCTAAAACAATGTAGCCTTCAATAATATAATAAATATTGTGGAACCATCATTATTGAAACGAGGAATTAGATAATTAGTGATGAGTGTTTGTGTGTGTGTGTGTGTGTGTGTGTGTGTGTGTGTGTGTGTTTTGCATAAAGAATTTATTACATTAGGAAGAAAATAAATACAAATAAATCACTAATCAACACTTGTCCACCGACGGCCGCCTCGCCTCGCCCTGCTGCACCACTCGCCCTCCAAGCCCCACCCAGCCTGTGCTCCACGCCTACCTGCTCTGAGACGGCCGTGGCGGATAAGAAGTAATATAATATTTTCAACGATTCTGGTCTGTGATAGGATTGGCAGTTATTGCTGATGTACGTATTGACCTTAAATCGATTGGGGTGTTTTCTGTTCTCAGTTAACTTCCTAATTTTCAAGCAATAAGCAACTACTTGTTTGAAAGTTTTCTGATTTGGTGACAATTTTTCAGTAATAGTCTGATAAGTAGACACCCTCATGTACTTAAGTGTGGCAAGACTGATGGTCACATTCAAAGCTGAAAAAAAGCCACATTTTGTTTCCTTGCACCACCCTACAAATTAATGTAACCCATAGTGTTATTGACTTGGATTTCTTTGCGATATGATAATAGTTTGTGATTAAAAGTCAATAATGTTAAGAATGAGGATATCAAAAGACGGAAATACCTTATTTTGCCCCCTTGCACCCCGACCAACAAAGGTAGGGTTAACTGCCGTACTATGGTCCATGACGGATTGAGTTTTTTGCTAATACCTTAATTACACTGTTAAGTCTGGTCTTCCATAGAACAGTGTCTTTGGCAATTCGTTCTTGGCTAATATTAAGTGGTGGTGTATGGGATTTCGTAAGTTAATACCTCAACTGACCATGCCACTCAAGTTGTTCAAGTCATTTGCCCTTGGGAGAAAATGACTTCATAACCAATCATTCTAGACAAGGACAGTATCGCTTTGAGGCTCCTGACTAAACAATCCCTAGGGCAGCTCCCAAAGTTTACGAAAACAAATAATTATTGAAATAAGGGAATAGGTAAGTTGCATTAAAGACGAAAAATATATTAACGCTAAAACCTTGCAGCCTTCCTTGAAAAATGTCTCTGGAAACTATTATTGAAACTAGGGAGTAGTGTGTGTGTGTGTGTGTGTGTGTGTGTGTGTGTGTGTGTGTCTGATGAATATTACATGAAATTTTTAATACATTAGGATAAAAAGTAAATAATAAATCACTTAACAGTTGGCTACCCAGGGTTACGTCTTCTCGCCTCGCCGCTACACTCACCAAGAGCCGCCTGTGCTCCTCTCTTCCCGCACTGAGGCAGCCGCAGCGGACGATTGCAAGTGAGTACCACTGCATTTTTAACGTTTCCAGTCCGTGGTGGGGCAGGAAGTCGTGGCTGATATGTGATAACCTTAAATCAACTGGAATGGGTGGTCATTTCTAAACAAGTAATTGACAGCAGCTTGGTTGATGGGTGTTTCTGCCGTGGCATTTTGATACTTTTGAGTCAGTAAATAGTTTGTGATCACTATGCAGGCTGCTGTGATGTGTTAAGGATGATAATCACATTGAAAGCCGGGGAAATGCCTCGTCACCGCCCTGCAAGTCAGACTACCTGCCATACACGTCTTGGCGACATAACAATGAAGGATTTTTCGAATTATATCTAATTGAACGCTGTATAGTTTTACTTTCGACCACAAAATCAATTGCTGTTGAAACTACCGAAATGTCAAGTCTGCTCTCGTAAAGGCCAGTGTCCTTGGCTGTTTTTCTTTTATTTTAAAAATTGTGATATGGAATTTCAACTAATTATTATTTGTGGTGACAAGCCACTCGACTTTTTCCTTTAACTTCTCTAATAAGAAATTAATTATAAGAATTCTAAATACTAAAGTGTTCTGAGACTCGACAAAATAACTCTGACCCGTCCCCAAACATTGGCGAGACACTTTCAACCCAGCATATCCTGACGTAACGTAATCAACAATAAAGACCAGTAGGCTGATGGACTTTGCCTGACAAAGGCTTGTTTCTGTGATTTTTCACCTATTGTGGTGGTCATTACTTAGATTCGTTATTATTTCCTATTTTTACAGCTTTCATACTGCGTTCTTCATATTATAGCTCTTCATCTGTATATTTGGGACATTCAACCAGTGATACTCCGAGAACAAAAATGCATTTTTTTCATGATGGGCTCATAAAGCGCTTTGTAAATCCTCTCCCATACTATTTGCTGTCTTTGTATTCTCCTCTATCTTTTCTTATAGCCAAGGATGGTGCTGGACCTGATACCTGCTCACCCTTGTCCAGTTTTCCTGTTCTCCAAGTGGCGCTGAGGATTCCTAGGCGGTGTGTGGATTTGCTGCTCAGAGGCAGCTGGGTTTGTGTGGATGAGTGGCGACTGGCAGCGGCTTATCTCAACTGTGGGCGAGTACAGCTGCGAGAAGCACTTAGGGCTGCCTGGCTGGTGTGGCGGTCTTGCCAGGGAACTGTCCTCATCAGTCCGTCCCTGTGATTGTTCCATTAGACATGAATACTTGTCTGGACACCTCTGAGGCCTGTTATGGCCAGTGGATTAATCGTGACACTTGCTCATAACAAACCAGGCAGTGAGCAGCTGTGGTGTGTTGCGGCAGCTTAGATGAACGTTGCTGGGGTTGATTCGGTGACATTGAGGCGTCTCGGCCGAGCCAACCACTGAATACCAATTGTTGCTGACATAACCATGGCACACATCCCTGTGATCGGGCTTGCTGTAATCAGTTTCCCACTATCCTCTTGTAAGATGGTCAGCTGATGCCTCGTTTTAAGTATCACGTCACGGTCATCCTCTTGATAGAGACCTCTTACGAGCAAGCGTTATGAGCAGCAGGCATTAGATATATGTAAATATAGATGGTAAATTTCGTTTTGCCCCCCATCACTCTCCCCGAACAAACTTCAGAGCCCGGCAGGGGGAGCAACTTTGGTAGGATCCAGGGGGAGCGTAACCCCCGCCCTGGGCCTTATAAAGTTTGCTTTGAGTTATGGCGTTTGGATAGTGATGATTATAATTAAATTATGATAATAATAATACAATATTAGTTTTAATGCCAATAATATTAGTTTAATGCCATTTCAGTCTCCAAGTTCTTATAATACAGTTCGCAGGAAATCTCTTCCAAAACGGATCCAGCTGTTGTTAATAATAATAATAATTGTCCATAGTAATAATAATATTTACAATCTCATTAATTGAAATTAGTCAGTACACACAAACACGGTTTACTTTTTACTCGATGAGCTTTTCAATATTATATATATATATATATATATATATATATATATATATATATATATATATATATATATATATATATATATATATATATATATATATATATATATATATATATATAACCAATTAAAAAGTATATATATATATGTAACCAATTAAAAAGTTCTGGGAGTTAAACATTTGACTACTACTACTACTACTAACAAAGAAAGTAGCTTACTTATTATTTATTACAATTACACACACATACGAGTACAGAGAGAATTTATTGCTTCAGATCAAACGTTTGCGGATATCTGCCGTGCAAGTGTTGACGGCGGACGTCATGGATTAACCTGCCACTAAACCTCCGGAAGTCGTCGTCGTCCTGCATCATGAACAACGAACACCAGTCAGTCCGCGAGACCGCCCCTCCCCCCCCCCGTCCAGCACAGCAGAATGTTTCGTCGTCTTATTTGTAGTAAAACACACTGACTGAGTCAAGCTGTGCAGGAAGCTTTGCAGTGTGGAGTTAGAGCGTCTAAGCCACGCCGTAAACAGCGTCTTCTAAGAACCTCGCATGGATAAAACGGGGTTTTTCAAACCATACCTGTGTGTAGTAAATAAAATCAAGCATTGGTTATTTTAGTGAAAAAAAAATAATCAACCTGTGTGCTGCTACTACTATATATACAACTTGAATGAATTTCAGGTTCGGAAGCAATACTCCCTGTACTTCCATGGAAGACTTGTGGAGAGCTTGAAGGGGAGTGATGATCGCCAGTATAGTGACGGTCGGAAGCCGAGTTTTAAGATTCGATCCGTCACGTAGTGGAGGAAAATTTTTTCACATCTGTAAGAAAATTCGTTTCATGAAAATACAGACGTTGTTTCTATTTTTCATGTACGGAAAAACGCAACATACCCATTTTTTTTTTTCATATATTCTAGAATTGAGCCACAACGTAGTAGTTATATACGTGAAAATATAGACTACACTTAGTGGTGTGGTATTGCAGCCTCAGTTTGGAGTGGTGGTGTTACGTGACCATTTAATTACCTATCATTTTTTTTCTTAAAAGCCAAATAAATCCCAGCTTTTCTGCTCCCAGTGTGCTTCTTACACAGCGCCGCGTGTCGCACTCCGCTGCCAGCAATGTTTCAGTTCGTCAAAAAAAATTACCTTAAAAAACTTCCCTTACCTCCCAGTTTACTTATTGCGCCAACCCTTCCCAAAATTTTGAAATCACTGTCTTAATCTGACTAAAAAATCCTGCCTACTGTGTTGAAGTAAAAAACACCCAAGGAACTAAAAAAATCCTGCCTACTGTGTTGAAGTAAAAAACACCCAAGGAACTCACCCAGACGGAAGTATAAAGTTTTGGAGCGAATGCCAGCGGGTTGACGAGACGCACGGCTGCACAAAGACATCACCGGAGGCATTGAGTAGCGAGCGCCTACACAGGTGACGCCAGCAGCCCCGCCACTCTCGGCCATTCTGCACCCCAGCTGTTACCTGCCTAAAACGACAGTGAATTGCCTACCAGCCAATTATGTATTATTGTCATGGTGTCACCCCTTTTATCAATTACAACGGTGCATACAAAATGACGAAAATAACAACCAATAAAACTAATGTATATTTGTAGAAGAAGCGTGCACTTCCTGTACAAATAGACATTAAAGCTTTATAGGTAATTATTCTCCTCGTTGTGTATGCACCGTGGTAATCGATAAAGCTCCAACACGCAACGGCAATACGAGTAACGAGTTGCTTGGTAATTCACTTATAAAATTATCTTGCTACGTGACAAGACGGCAAAGTCCAGGCTGTGCTGACAGTATTCAGACAATACAAGAAATATACAATTATTCTCCATTTTTTCTCACCTTAAGAAAAGTTGACATCAGCAGTGTTGCCTAGCGGAGTGCCGCACCCTCCCCCACCAGCGAGCGGCGAGGAACACTGAACCTTGAATGCGACTCCGTGAACCAGTTAAGAAAAGCTTCGTGAATTCGTTTGTAATTTTAGGGAGTACTTATTTCAGTGTTTACTTGCTCTATACTCGTGTGTCCTTCTGTTATCAAACAACCTGAAAAAAAAGTGAAAAACTGTAGCTCTTATAACAATATGCTCACATTTCGCTATTTTTTCCATATCAAATAATTTCAGCAGACTGTACTCGAATCTTCTGGAGCTTGTAAGGGTGTTTTCATAATTCGAGACAATTCAGTAAGCAGTCAGCATCATCAATGGGGAAAAATACCTGTGACTCGGCTCACCAGATCCTTGCTTAAAGCAGACACATTGTGGGATATGTTTTTTTTTTGTTCATCGGTGGGAAGACAATAACATTATTTGTATCTTTTTCCAGGTCCTGACCTTAACAAAAAGAGGAAAAAACTCATTTGTATCTTTTACCAGGTCCTGACCTTAACAAAAAGAGGAAAAAACTCAATCATTTTCTTTTTTACTTGATAATAGATGCATGTGTTCCTTGCTTAAAGGAGACACGTTGTGGGTATATCCTCTTCCTCCTCCCCTCCTCTTTCTCTCTCACCACCTCTCCCTTTTCTCCCCTCTCCATCCCCCTCTTCCTCTATTTCTAGCCAACAAGGTAACAAACACTTAACACAAATAACATTCATGCCACCAAAAAGAGAGAGAAAAAAAAAGTATTCGTAAGCAAAACAGACACACAGACATGGGTAAAGGAAAGAATGGAGTCAGAAAAATGGCAGCGAGGAAGGAAGAGGGAAAACAACCAAGACAAACCAATAGCGGAAAGTTGCAAACACGAGGATTCACCAAGAAAGTCGTTCCGGTGCGCTCCCTGCCACTGAATGGAGGACACTTAGAGCAGTCTTGCGAATGGCTGCAGAAGGAAGAGGAGGAGGAGCAGAGGTGGTGGTGGTGGTGGTGGTGGTGATGGGGATGGTATGGAGAAGAGGAGGAGGAGCAGAGGTGGTGGTGGTGGTGGTGATGGGGATGGTATGGAGAAGAGAATATGGGTGGATAGCGTGGAGGGTGTGGAAGAGAAGAATGTGGATGGAGGAGGAGGAAGAGGAGGTTGGAAATGATGTGTATTTAGGTGGTGATGGAGGGAAGGTATGGGGGAGAAAGAGGTGGGGGGATGGTGTGGAAGAGGAGGAGGAGGAGGCAGGGGATGGTGTGGAAGAGAAAGTGGGGGAATATTGTAGTGGAGGAGGAGCAGAAGGTGGTGGTGGAAGAAAAGTTAGTGATACAGACTCGGCTAGATTTTTATCCGAGAAAGTCAGAGAATAAATGAATATATAGAAGTACGAGAGAGAGAGAGAGAGAGAGAGAATCGGGAAGAGACGTGGAGGCATTTCGACAGAACAAAAATGCTCTCCACACAACAATGCCGCGAGGTGGAGAGCGATGGAGACAATTTAAAGTACACAAAGAGCTAAGTTTTAGGAACAATAGGTGCCTTTAATATGTGTGTGTGTGTGTGTGTGTGTGTGTGTGTGTGTGTGTGTGTGTGTGTGTGTGTGTGGAAGGGGGAGTCAATGTTTGTCTGCGTATCTGTTCCGTAGTTTTTATTTTAATACAAGAATTACAAAAATCAGTAACTTACTTAAAATTAAAGGGGACATTACAATAATTTTCCGTTACCACCACCACCACTACCACCACACTGATCCACAAGCAAATTATTCTTGCTTTCAATATCTTTATCACGATCACCACGCCGCCACCAGCAGCACACCCGTACCTACCACACCTAGACATTATAATTACTGTCTCATTGTATATTTAATAGACGCCGCCACCACACTACTACTTCTGCTGCATTTACCACTCCTATTGCCGCTTCTACTACTACCACTCATATTCACAACCCTAGCCTCAATTTGTTCTCCTCATAAAAAAAAAAAAAAAAGTCGAGTAATCAAGGACATTTTCCGCTCAACTTATGAAAAGTGACGAAAATTTGCGCTTCTCAAATTAAAATTTTAAAATCGTTAATGCAATGCTGCTCTCTCTCTCTCTCTCTCTCTCTCTCTCTCTCTCTCTCTCTCTCTCTCTCTCTCTCTCTCTCTCTCTCTGTGGTCCGCTTGCAAAAAGCAAAAAAAGTTGTTTATACAAGTTTAAAAGTGAACCTCACGAAAAAAAAAAAAGAATAATTCTCGGTTCTTTTTTTGCCAAAATTATCATGTTGAATAATGACTAACAGAGAGAGAGAGAGAGAGAGAGAGAGAGAGAGAGAGAGAGAGAGAGAGAGAGAGAGAGAGAGAGAGAGAGAGAGAGAGAATGCTACACTAATGAAGAGATTCCCACATAACACACACACACACACACACACACACACACACAGGAGGCATAACAGACACAGGCAACATTAAAAACTCGTCCCCACACACTTATCAGGGCGAGGAGTGGTGGTGGTGGTGGTGGTGGTGGTGGTGGTGGTGGTGGTGGCGGCGGCGGCGGCGGGAGAAGGGGTGGCAGGGATAGAGGTGGTGGTGGCGCGTCACTCGGGAGTCAGGCAGAAAGATAAATGAGAGGAAGCATTAGGAGGCGAGAAGCGCGTGTTAGCGAGTGCCACATTAGTTTCAGGAGACGATCAGCGCTGAACGATGCATCTGCCCCACCTCGTTAACCCCGCGAGATCTCCTCCTCGGCAGCGAGAATACATTACTCAAGGAGGAGGGAAAAAAATAAGATTTAGAGTAAAAACGACGAACAAAATTACACGGGCATGAAGATCTGAAAAAAAAATAAGATTGTGTTTTTATATTACGTGGGATTAAAATGTAAAACTATAAAGGGTAGCGAGAAAAAACGGAATCATGTGATCTAAAATAGTATATATATATATATATATATATATATATATATATATATATATATATATATATATATATATATATATATATATATATATATATATATATATATATATATATATATATATATATATATATATATATATATATAGACAGCATTTTCATATTGTGTTACGAACAAAATAGAAATATGAAAGGATCCAAAGATAGAGGAATGAAACCGTAGGAAGATCTAAAAAGAAATTAAATAATCCTGTGTTTCTTTTCATATTACAGTGCGCATGATAAAAATATACATGAAAACAAAAGAATGAGAAGCAAAATCATATGGACATCTAAAAAATATATATATAAACAAAATTGTGTTTTTCATATTGCAACGTCATTTTCTTTATTCCGTTTAGTTAAGTCCACACACACACACACACACACACACAAAATTTTATTGTCATTCTTTGTTTTTAACTCTTGTTTTTCTTGTTCGTGGTTTCATTCCAATTTATTTGCACAAAGAAAAGTTATTTCCCGATAGAGATTCCGCCCTTTTCTCTTTACGGGTCGCTTCACACACACACACACACACACGGTACATACCTCGTGCATACATATATACAGGAAGAGAGAGAGAGAGAGAGAGAGAGAGAGAGAGAGAGAGAGAGAGAGAGAGATACCGCTACTACATGGGACCACCACCACCACCGCCACCACCACAGAGCACCACACAAACAATAGCTTCTTGGTTCGTGGAAACAAAACTTTTCTCCGAGGCCGCCCAGACCTTCCCTCAGACGCTAATGAGCAGCTCTTGTCCATTGTTGACCCACGCCGGGAAACAAGGCGCCCTACTCCCCTTCGCGGCCATGATAAAACTCCCTCCCTCCCTCACTCACTGGTATCCCTCTGCCCTTCCCATCCATCCCTTTAACCTTTCTTGGCCATAATAAAACTCCCTTACATCCTCCTACGTCCCTCACGCTCTCTCTCTCGTCTCCCTTTGCTCTTCCCATCTTCCCCTTCAGTGATGGGAACGTATAAATCACCTCCCAATATATAGTTTTCCGTCATGAGGGGAAAAGATGGGATGCGTTTAATTTATGCGGCAAGGTAAGCTGCTTTTCTCGTAGTTAAAAGGGAACAGAAGAGAGATTAATCTTCCCATCCTCCCATTACACCCTTCACTTGTATCAAGGCTCCCCGAGATCATTTTATTCTGGCTATGAACAGAAAGATGGGATCGTGGGAGGTGTTCATTATGATATAAGAGGCTGTACCTAAGAAGCTTTACTGACGATAGGAGTTAATAGGAAAACAGGGGAGCGGGTTCATCCTCTTCCACCTCCGCACTCTCTTGTTCTTGCTCTGGACGCAGTTGTGTTTGATTCTACAGGACAAAGATGAGGGGAGTGATGAGGTACGGGTTAAGTTCTGTTTCAGTAATGTGGTTTTGTTCTGTTTTCGTTCGTGAGTCTTTGTGTATAATCATTATTATTATTATTATTACGAGTACGAAATTTTATGATGCGAATAGATTTTTCTCGTTAAAATGTGAGTCTATTCCATCCTTTAGTTTAGTGTGTTCGCTGTGAATGTTATAATGAACACTATTCATGGAAGACATCAATAGTTTCCTCACTAAATTATGTGTCTATTATATCTTTTAGTTTTCGTGCACGAGTCCTAATTTCCTGTGTATTCTATGATTCTTTATTACGAGGAACACTAGACTTTATGACAAAGATTAATTAATTTCCGTTGTTGGAACGTGAATATATTCAATTTCCGTGCAGGAGTCTCAATTCCACGTGTACTGTGATTCTTTACTACGAGGAACACGAACATTTATGAGAAAGATGAGTAAATTCCCCTCGTTCACAAGTGAGTTTACATTTATCATTTAGTTTTGGTGCACAAGTCTTAATATCATGTGGACTATCATTTTCTATTACAAGGAACGAAAATTTATGAGCAGGACGAGTAAATTTGCATCGTTCAAAAGTGACAATATACATCATTCACTTCCTGTTGACTTGATTTTATATTACGAGAAAAGCTTAAATTTATGAGTAACGAGTCAATATCCGCCGTTCAAGCCGGTTTACATTCACCATTCACTTCTCCTTACTCGAGTCCTCGCTTCCTGTTGACTCGCGATCCTCTGCTGCAAGGGACACGAAAATATCTGACAAAGACGACTAAATTTCCCTCGCAATGCAGGTGACGCGCGTATACAAACATCCTTCCGTCCTCCTCCATTACTCCGAGCTGTGTGTGTACTCTACTGCTCCTTTTTTTTATGTTGGAGTAAAAAATATATAAAAAGCCCCACAGTAGGTTAATAAATAGTGACCCGGACCGGCAAAGTACCTTAATTAACCTTGTTTCTACCAGCTTACATGGGGAAAAACCGCCAGTCCCTTCTCCTTTTCTTCCTTCCCTCCTTTCCTTCCCTTCTCTTCCTTCCCTGCCCATCCTTCCTTCTTCCGCTGTCTCTGCAGTGTAACACATCTTGTCCCTCCCCTCCTCCTTTCTTTCTTCCTTCTCTGGACCCGCATTCATCTCTCTCTCTCTCTCTCTCTCTCTCTCTCTCTCTCTCTCTCTCTCTCTCTCTCTCTCTCTCTCTCTCTCTCTCTCTCTCTCTCTCTCTCTCTCTCTCTCTCTCTCTCTCTCTCTCTCTCTCTCTCTCTCTGCGGCAGTTCGTGCTGTCTGTTCTTCTTTACTTCGCAGTTTCACGTCTCACGAACAAAGACAAGAGTCAGGAGGCAAGTTGGGTGTGTTCAGACTGGGTATTAGGTCTCTCCCTCTCCCTCTCTCAGTGTGTGTGTGTGTGTGTGTGTGTGTGTGTGTGTGTGTGTGTGTGTGTGTGTTGACAGTGCAATCTTCTCGTGACAGGACTGACAGGTACAAAAAGTGCCAGCTGTCAAAGGGAATTTATGCATACCTGACTCTATTGTGCTTCAGAACATTAATTAGTAAATGACTTAGTTCCGCAGAGAGAGAGGGATGCCTTCTTTGCGAGAGACACGCCTTCCTCCTCCTCCTCCTCCTCCTCCTCCTCCTCCTCCTTTCAAGTTCCTTTGTCTCCTTTCATTTCCACGTCCCTTCTCTGCATCCTTGCTTCTTAGACTTGAATATTTAAGTACGCTCTCTCTCTCTCTCTCTCTCTCTCTCTCTCTCTCTCTCTCTCTCTCTCTCTCTCTCTCTCTCTCTCTCTCTCTCTCTCTCTCTCTCTCTCTCTCTCTCTCTCTCTCTCTCTCTCTCTCTCTCTCTCTCTCTCTCAATCTTCTCAAATCCGCTTCTTTTCACTCAGTTTCCCTCTCAAGTTCCCTTTCCTCACTCAAGTTCCTTCCTTCCCCAACCTCCCCGCTCTCTTTTCTCTGCGTAACCAAACGGATTACCCCTAAAAGCGTGCCAGGTGCGACTACTCCTCGTGTTTGCAGTGTGTGGCCACCCGTTTAAGTCGATGAAGAGGGAGTAAGGGAACCAACGGCTTAGATATTGTAGAGGCTCCCGATGCAAGACCATATTCTGAAACACTTCTGCGCTGCACCTCCACTACTTTCGAATGGCTTTAGTTGAAGTTACATTTTTTTTTTAAGGGTGCTTTTACTGTTCTAGTGACAAATTAACAAGGCCTCTACATTATTAACAGGAGAAACACTCTTGGAAATCGGGGTAATAATCTCTGTAGCCTTTGAAAATAGTCGTGATGTGAGATTAAAAAGTTTCTGAACAAGGGTAGTAATCTAACGCGCGTCTCTGCACCGCCGCCTTCTCCTGCTAGGCGGTCACCGGGGTGCAGAGGCGTAGGTGAGTGACTGGGTTGAGTCGGCGGTGTGATGAGTGAGTTAGGCAAACACACACCAAGGCTGACAAACACCATTTATGTGTCGTCTCTTTTCTGGTGTGTGTGTGTGTGTGTGTGTGTGTGTGTGTGTGTGTGTGTGTGTGTGTGTGTGTGTGTGTGTGTGTGTGTTATTCTTGGTCTTTCTGTACGCGCACATACACGCACAGTGGAGAGAGAGAGAGAGAGAGAGAGAGAGAGAGAGAGAGAGAGAGAGAGAGAGAGAGAGATGGGACTTCAGTTGTAGAAAAAAGTTTATAAAAATAATTTCCTGAGAAAGACGAAGCTAAATAAGAGGATTACAAAAAACAAAGAGATAAAAGAGCGAGAGGGAAGGAGAAAGAAAAAGAAAAATTCCCTTGACATTATCTTCAGGGAGGGGAATGAAGGGCACACGTCTCTCTCTCTCTCTCTCTCTCTCTCTCTCTCTCTCTCTCTCTCTCTCTCTCTCTCTCTCTCTCTCTCTCTCTCTCTCTCTCTCTCTCTCTCTCTCTCTCTCTCTCTCTCTCTCTCTCTCTCTCTCTCCAACCCACCAGCATCAACATTAGAAGAGGAAGAAAGGAGGAAAGGAGAGGCTGTGTGGAGGAAGGATGGAGGGAAAGGAGAAGCAAGAGAGGAGGAAAGAGAAGAGGATACCAGAGAGTGTGAGGAGGGAAGGGATGGAGTGAAAGCAGGAGGGAGGGATGAATGGATTGATAAAGAGGAAATAGGAGAGATAAAAATTAAAAGAAAGGAGGAGAAAAAAGAGAAGAGGGAGAATTAAAAGAAAAAAATGGAGGATATCTGGTTACAATGGAAATCTCTATTCAGGAACCTTTTTTTTTATTGGTTCCGTCCTTTTTTTTTTATTTTTGTATTAACTGTAAAACTGTGTTGCATGTTGGCCACTCTATCGCAACACAATGACCCGCGGCTCATATCCTGCATGCCAATTACTTCTGCCTCTGCACAACACTAGAAAAACAAAAGCAGGAGCGAAATATATCAAAAAGCCCTCTCCTCTCATACACAACGTTAATTATACGGTCCAATATTCTTCCAAGCACTGTAAAAAAATATGTAGGATGTTGACTTTTCTTCGGAGTTTTAAACTTTTATTTTTTTTTTTTTTTTCCCGCAATGAGATATGAAAGTTTCCGGAAAAATAACTGAGTAGGGAAGAGGGTGAAAAATAAAAGAAATAGACAATAAAGAAAAAATAAAGGAAAGCTTGAATGGAAAAAAAAAAAAAGGACGTGGTGAAAGTTTAAAAATACTAATATTGAAAGAGGGAGGAAGGGAGGAAGAAGAGAAAGAAAGAAAAGAGGAAGGAGAGAAGAAGAGAGGGAACGGATGGAACTATGAAAAAAATGAGAGCAAACACACGAAGAGGAAAAAAAAGGTGAGAGAAATGGGAAGACTGAAATGGCAACTATAAACCAGAGAGAGAGAGAGAGAGAGAGAG
>NC_087173.1:5542985-5552985 GCF_035594125.1 Scylla paramamosain
TTTTTCTCACCTTTATCTTACTCATCACTCCCCATGTTCATCTTCCATATTACTAATGTTAGTTCTCCATCATGGCTAATTAAATTCTTTTACTTATCTTATCATTCTGCATTTAAAAGTTTCTCACCTTCCCTTCCATTGCACACCTCACTCATAATTTCCTGTGCTCATCACTCCCTCAAATTTTTATACCCAGAACGAAAAAAAAAACCTAATATCAATACGTACTCTACCTTAACCAAAAGTTCCTAATTTTATTTCCCACGACACACCTCAATCATAATTACCTGTACCTATCGCCCTCTAAATACCACAGCAGTACCAAACGCACACCTACAACTGAATTGAACCGTACATTAATCTACCTGTCAACAAGTACCTGAACGCACCTTAATCAACACTACTCACAACACCTCGTCACCTCCCGCAGCAATACAGAGAAAGGAACCTTGAATAACTCACTTGATGAATGACGCTCTCCCGCCCTGTACCCTGACGCAGAGAGACGAGAGGAAGAGAATGCAGGTTAACGTCGCCACAGCTGAGGGAGGGAGGAGGGAGGGAGGGAGAGAGAGGATGATTTCACGTGATTGGTTAACGCAGGGAGGTGGTGGAGGAGCATGATTGGTCAGAATTTCTGTGGGTGGTCTGCACGTCACGATACACAAACACACACACACACACACACACACACACGTTTATCTATTACGTTCTGTGAAATTTGATAAAACAAAGCAAAAACAGAGCTAAAAGATATAAAAGACAAATAAACAAATATAGAAATGAATATCTGGCAGTGTTCGTTTCCTAGCACTCTCTCTCTCTCTCTCTCTCTCTCTCTCTCTCTCTCTCTCTCTCTCTCTCTCTCTCTCTCTCTCTCTCTCTCTCTATTACATATGGATAAAAATGGATATGGAGATGAAACAATACGAGCTTAACTCAAATCCTTTATACTTCACACACACACACACACACACACACACACACACACACACACACACACATTCGGACGCATTGGTTTGTCAGCCCACAGACGCCCGCCTCTCCCTCACCTCCCCTCGCTCACCCTCGCGTCCTTCCCCCCACCCGCTCACTTCCTCCCTCTTGCCTCCTAACTACCCTGCCTTTAACAGCAATCAGCGGTGGTTAAATCACCTAGTAACCTCTTTAATTAATTACCTCAGATAATATAAACGGCTCGTATCAGATGTGGTGTTTAAAGGGAAATATATAGATGGGTACATACATACATACATGGCTAAGTCGATAAACACACAGACAGATAGGCAGACACATAGACAAGTATTGAGATAGTAAGACAGACACACTCGTAAATGGATGGTTGGATAGATGGGTGGATGAATGAATGGATGGAATGATGGATGGTTGGATAGACATATTTACTTAAAACAGATAAGCAGATAGACTGACAGACACGCACACATACACACACTGAAAGAGAGAGAGAGAGAGAGAGAGAGAGAGAGAGAGAGAGAGAGAGAGAGAGAGAGAGAGAGAGAGAGGTAAGACAAATAGAAAATGATCAATGATGTAAAAAAAAAATGGATGTTCCTACACTTTTCAGAGGAGGTTCACAGAAGCTTCACAAAAGGCTGGAATTTTTTGATATGATAAAATAAAATGCCTTTCATCGACAGTAGTTGAAAAACTGTGTCCTAATTATTAACTGATTGATGTGTATGCGTATGTATATGTGCCTCGGAAAGAGAGAGAGAGAGAGAGAGAGAGAGAGAGAGAGAGAGAGAGAGAGAGAGAGTGTGTGTGTGTGTGTATGTGTGTAATAGTCTGTAAACGTCTTGACCGATTTTTCTACCTGTATTTATTATTTCTTATTTATTTATTTATTTTATTTATTTTTTTATTTTTATTTATTTATTTATTCTTTTTTTTTTGTCCATTTTGTCCATTCATCTATCTACTTATCGCTCCATTTGCCTTCCTCTCTATCAATCTACATTTGACGCTTCGATGGCCGCGGCAGAAGAGTCTTCATTTATCCCTGCCTCTCTGCCGCTAAACCCATCTATCTACCCACCTATCAAGTAATATCTACCTCCGCACCTGTCCCTTTCTCGATCACGGCCTTCCCTCCTCGTGCGCACCTCGCCTCGTTTAAATATTCTTGACTGCCATTATTCGTAAAAAGTGTTGTAATGAGGGTATTTGTATTCAGCGGCGGGGAGGCTTTTTTCTGTTATATTGAGAGTTTCATATCCGCTACTCGGCCCGACCTCTCCCACGGCGGGCCGAGTACCGCAAACACTCCAGCGCCTCACTCCTCGCCTCGCGCACGTCTTCATCAGGCCTCCCAAGTGAAAATATTAGCCAGCCACGTGAAGGGGTCAGATCAGCTAGGCCAGGTCATCACGGTGGGTTAAAAAGGCAACTCCGCTCACGTGAAAGTATTAAAGTTATGAAGGTGAAAATATTGTAAGGTCAGTCAATATGCCCACTCAGGCGAGAACATTTCCTGTCCTCGCATTCTTGCTAACACGAGGGTTCAAATTTCTTAAGATTTTGCCCTCCCATTACGACTCTCTTCAAAGGCAACATATATCATTCATCATGTTCTCCTAATGTTTTCGTGTAATCTTTGTCAAGCTATCATCAGAATCATGAAAATACCTTTGAGAATCCCAGATAACTTCCACTACAGCCTGTCGTTGTTGGAGACATGACGGCAAAGTACTTAGGGATACGGTCTCTTGTGGTATTTACTTCTTACTTGTTTGTTTACCTATCTGGAGACCTGGTTGTCAGTTGTAGGTATCTCTCTCTCTCTCTCTCTCTCTCTCTCTCTCTCTCTCTCTCTCTCTCTCTCTCTCTCTCTCTCTCTCTCTCTCTCTCTCTCTCTCTCTCTCTCTCTCCCTCAAGTCAATACGGAATAATAAAAGTTTTCTTCATGAATCTCAGCACGTACTCTTCTTGTCTCCCCGGAACGAGACTCACGCGTGTTTCTACGTAATCTTGTTTGCAAATGAGGCAAGATCTCGCACCGGGAAGTAAAAAGACGAAAGAAAACGACAAGGAATTAAAACAGATCAGTACAGCTCCTCCCTCGAGTCTCGTGTGGAATATAATGAACACAAAAGGAGGAATGTAAGTGTTTCTCAAATATCCCGATTTATTAACTTCTCTCTTCTAGAAGCGGGGCAGAAGGTTAGCGTTAGATTAATTAGTTTACACATGCGAGAAAGTATTGAAGAAAATTCCACGTCCAAAACAACACGTGCGTACATTTCTCCTTGCTGTAAGTGCATTTTTCATTTATTTTTCAGTGTTTTCCCAAAGTCCACCTGCGCAATATGACAACACGTGCTTCTATTTTTCTCCTGCCAGTGACTATTTTTTCATAATTTTTTCAATGCTTTCCTTAACTCCACCAATCCAATTAGTATCATTACGTTATATGACAACACTTTTCTTTACATTTTGCCTCGACGTGGGAATATTTTGAACAATTTTTTCAGTGCCTCCCTCAAGTGTAGCAGTGCAGGGCAGGAATAAAAGTGTGACCAGGAGGCGCCCAAGTTGTTTAATTTGCGTCAAGTTAAGGCGGCATGGCATCGCAGGACCCGCCTCGTCTCGCGCCCCTGCCTTCATTTTGCGCCAAGCTCGGAAATCAGTGGAGCCTTTTTAGGGAAGCTTACAGAGTGGCGGCTGTCCTCCTCAGGCTGCCACGCTCCGCACCTTTATCATTTTATCAGTTTTTGTTTAGTATTATCATCCGACAGTCTGGATCTCGTGGTGGAAAAAAAATGAGAGTAAAGGAAAAGAATCGCTCATACACACACACACACACACACACACACACACACACACACACACACACACACACACACACACACACACACACACACACACACATTGATAGGTAAAAATAGAAAGTTAGATAGATAGATTATTGGCCACAAACCGGATAAAAAAGTGTCACTATGCTCCAGGCTCCCCCTTTCCGCCTGGCCGCCTGCTCCCTGTGCGGCTTGAACCATTTGTTGAGTCTGTCACAAAGCACCATATCATACAGCTTCGCAATGCTATTTATCACTGTTATCCCTCGGTAATTAGTAACTACAGCACCGGAGCCTCGTTTGAATACATTTGAACACACACACACACACACACACACACACACACACACACACCCACGAGGAACAGAACAGTAAATATCAGACTTTTCTTTCTTTCGTTCTTTTCTTTCCTCCTTTGTTTCTTTGAAAGAGTACGGTGTCGTTTTGTTTTCTTTCTCCTTGTTATAAAATTCAGTTTTCTTTTTCCTTTTTCTTTCTTTTTTACCTTTCTTTTTTTTTCCAAAGCTGATCATGTTAGCGCAATAAAGAAAATCCCAGGGAATCAATGCAGCTTTAATGTCCCAAAATAGGGCGCGAATTCCAACAGGAACATCCGTGCGTTAATATTTGAAGCGACGCCGAGAGAGAGAGAAAAAAGAACACAAAAAATGTATTTGTAAATGTCAAGAATGCACTAAGTTAGAAACGTACCCGAGAACTGTACATGTTTTATTTTCTAGTTACACGCACTGTTATTCCTCCCTCTCTCTCTCTCTCTCTCTCTCTCTCTCTCTCTCTCTCTCTCTCTCTCTCTCTCTCTCTCTCTCTCTCTCTCTCTCTCTCTCTCTCTCTCTCTCTCTCTCTCTCTCTCTCTCTCTCTCTCTCTCTCTCTGGGGGTAGAGCTGGAGAGCCATATTTCACCTTCATTTTTAATCCGCCCGCCAACCTCCATTTGCGTGTGGAGAATAAAAGTCTTCTCATCAAGTCGCCGGCCCGACAAACACGGCCACATTTCACTCCTGTACCCTTGGAGTGTCGGCCGCTCGTTACCTTCAGCGTCACCTCAAAACAGCTGCCTGTCACTGCCACCGCCCCGCCTGACACTCTACATTACCGCGCTTCATTACTCGATTACTCGCCACCACAACGCGGCACGGTAAAAAGTGAGAGAGTGAGTGAAAAATAGCCAAGGAAATGCCTATGAATACTTGGTAAGTCTCTTTTTTTACACTTTATTACTGGAATTAAATAAAAAGGGAAGATGACACACTCAATTAGTCGTTAGAAAAAAAGTATAGGAGGAATGAATAACAGGAGAAATACTTATATGAATACTTTCTTTTTTTTATGTGAGCTGTGGAGTTGTTTTTTTTTATCATTTTTACATTTTATTACTCGGGTGAAATTAAAAGGGAAGGTGCTACACTCAATTATTCATTAGAAAAAAAAGTTAATGAAGAATTGAATAACAGAAGTACATACGAGTTTTGATACGCTTGTTTTAGGTGAATTTTGAGTTGCTTTTTAATTTATTGCCGAAGTTAAGTGAAAGAAGAGCTGCTGCACTTAATTACCCGTCACCACAGTAATAAAGAAATAAAGAAAGCCAACTTATGAACAATACCGAAGGAAAATATAAATTCATAGTACAATTTTCCTTTTATAATTACTGAATACAATCTTTTCTTTATAGTTTTCTCGTTTCGTTTTTTTTTTTTTTCTTGTGAGTGAACACAATTTTTTTTTCTTTATAGTTTCTCGCCAATATGGAATAAAAGAGAATAATCCTGCGAGAAAGAAAATGTTATCCACGTTCTATTTCCACACTTCATCAATAGGAGAGCAGTCTCGTAGCATCCGCACAGACTTTACACACGCGAACTCAACTCCCAGTCAGACAGGCGTATGAAAACTTGAAGACAAGAGTAGAACAGTAATAACAGACGCAGTTTCTAACACACATCCTCAACCGGCCACACACACACACACACACACACACACACACACACACACACACACACACACTGACAACAAGCGTACCAAATGAGGCGGTGGTCCTGCCAGTAAACGTACAATCAAAACAGCGACATTTACATTTTTATGGGCATTTTACAGCACAAAAACATGCACCATTGTATGCCTGGCGAGGGGGAACAGCGGCCAAGTGCTGGAAAACAGTGCACTGCAGAGGCGGCAATGGCACCTGCAACAAAATATTAGAGAGAGGGATAACGAAAGTGCGACAGCTAACCGACAGGATACGAATTACGCACGAAATATGATAAAAGTGGGAACGATGGAGAGAAAAAAAATACTAAAAAAAAATCACAGGGAGGTACATATAGTGAGTGAGAGAGTGAGAGGAAGCTATTTGTGAGATGATATTAAAAATGGAACCAATAGCAAAATATGAAGGAAGGGGAATAACAAAACTGGACGGGATACTGTCAAAAAAATAACGAAAGTGGGATGCGGAATAAAGGACCGGACACTGATAACAAAAGAAAGCCAGGGAACGAATGAAATGAGAAGGAAAAATTATACAAAAAATATAGAACCAAAGGCTAAATCATGAGAGAGAGAGAGAGAGAGAGAGAGAGAGAGAGAGAGAGAGAGAGAGAGAGAGAGAGAGAGAGAGAGAGAGAGAGAGATTAATATTCCTTTTAGATACAATGATGCTCCTGAAAACTGATTAAAAAAAAAAGAAAGAAAAAAGTGACGGATATCGTTTTCGTTGTAAAGAAAACACGTAACATTTTTTTCTCTTCTCTCTTTTTTCTCAGAGAAAATAACGCGACGCGAGTCTTTAAGAAACACGGTGGAGTTTATTTTTTCCTCTTTTTCCTTCCAGTCTTTCCATCTCTTCCTCTCATCATCATCACCATCTTCATCATCACCACCATCTTTGTTGATGTTGTTGTTGTTGTTGTTGTTGTTGTTGTTGTTGTTGTTGTTATTGTTATTGTTTTTTCTTCTTCTTTTTCTCCTACGACTAATTCACTTTTACCAATTCCACAATTTTCTTCTTATTCTTTCTCTTATTATTATTATTATTATTATTATTATTATTATTATTATTATTATTATTATTATCATTGTTATTATTATTCCTTCCTTCCTTCCTTCCTTCCTTCCTTCCTTCCTTCCTCGCTCTTCCTCCTCCTCCTCCTCCTCCTCCTCCTCCTCCTCCTCCTCCTCCTCCTCCTCCTCCTCCTCTTCTCCTCCTCCTCCTTCATCGGCAATAAAACAGATACACGAAGAAACAAACAAAAGCAAAACCATCTATAAAAGCAACAACATTCATGGCGGACAAACAAGACAACGATTCTCTCTCTCTCTCTCTCTCTCTCTCTCTCTCTCTCTCTCTCTCTCTCTCTCTCTCTCTCTCTCTCTCTCTCTCTCTCTCTCTCTCTCGTATCGTGACTGTGCACTATCGGAGACAACAGCGAAAGCATCTTGTAAATTCTCTCTCTCTCTCTCTCTCTCTCTCTCTCTCTCTCTCTCTCTCTCTCTCTCTCTCTCTCTCTCTCTCTCTCTCTCTCTGTGTGTGTGTGTGTGTGTGTGTGTGTGTGTGTGTGTGTGTGTGTGTGTGTGTGTGCACATACGCCTCGCTTCTATCCCGACACGTGACTTTTTTTTTGCTTTTGTTATTGTTGTCGTGTCGTTGTTGTCATTGTCGTTTCTTCCTTTCTTTTCCTCTTGTTTTGCTTCATGCATCATAGAAAATGCGCTGTCAGAGAGAGAGAGAGAGAGAGAGAGAGAGTAGCCCTCCTCTTCTCTCTCCACCTCCACCCTCCTTCCTTCCCTCCTCGCCCGTCCTACTCCACCACTACCACCACCACCACCACTACTAGCCACAAACCATCCCTCTCATCCTCTCCCTGTCCTTACCCTCACCCTCCTTCCCTCCCTCCCTCCCTTCCTCCTTCCTCCTGCCTACGCTTCTCCTCCCTTGAACCACGTAATAAAGAAAACGGGAGAAAGAACAGCGGACACGTGATTAGAGATGATTATAGGCCCTGTTTGTTTGCGCTGGACACACACACACACACACACACACACACAAGAGGGTATGTGAGGTTGCGTGTTGCTGCCTTTAAATTTTTTTTCATCTCTTTTTTTTTCTTTAGTTTGTGTTGAAATCCGTGGTCGTAGCTCAAATGAAGACAGAATCTGACATCAAGGCAACGATCATCTGGACAACTCCGGTCTGCTCTGTGGTTACTTAGATACTTACACGCTATTTAAGTACCTAAGGACAGGGCAGCGCGGACAGGACCACAGATACACAACCCCATCATTCAGTCTCCGTGGAGGGGTAAACTTTTATAAATTCTTCAATGGATTGTAGTGTTTCAAGGCAGCAGACTCAGTGCACTCCAGCGGTATGGCTGTTTACATGCTAAGTGGCGCTTCTTGTTAGTTTGTAAGTTGAGTAAGGTTGGTATGATTAGTATTTTTATGTAGGTTAATTTGGTCTCCTCGTGTTGTGTGTGTGTGTGTGTGTGTGTCATTATTCTTGTTCATGCTCTCTCTCTCTCTCTCTCTCTCTCTCTCTCTCTCTCTCTCTCTCTCTCTCTCTCTCTCTCTCTCTCTCTCTCTCTCTCTCTCTCTCTCTCTCTCTCTCTCTGTGTGTGTGTGTGTGTGTGTGTGTGTGTGTATGTGTGTGTGATGCTAATGCCGCCCCCTGAGTGAGACAGAGTGCGGAGAGGTGACGCAATACTCTCCCTGCGACCATCGGGAAGCGTAATTTGTGGGCCATTAGCCTCCCAAGGCCACCACGTTATAAACCAGTTAATTACCCAGCACATCTACCGCAGCCTGGTTCAAAGGACGAGGATTGGGTGGTCACCTGCACGCACACACACACACACATACACACACACACACACACACACACACACAGAGAGAGAGAGAGAGAGAGAGAGAGAGAGAGAGAGAGAGAGAGAGAGAGAGAGAGAGAGAGAGAGAGAGAGATTACCTGTCAGATTAACATACTGAATGACAGATAAACAGACAAACAGACAGGCAGACAGACAGGCAGGCACGCAGACAGACTGACTGACCGACTGGGTGACTGATAGACAGACAAATAAAAAGACACAAAACAGATAATAAAGATAAAAGTGAAGAAATAAGAGGAGGTATAGAATGAACTAGCTAAAAATGCTGAAAATTATGAGAAAGGGGAAAATAAACGGGAAAATAAGGTGAAGGAAGCATAAGAAAGAGAGAGAGAGAGAGAGAGAGAGAGAGAGAGAGAGAGAGAGAGAGAGAGAGAGAGAGTCAACTTTCGCCACGGGGTTCCAGCAATTTTGGTGTTTACTGTTCGTGTTTTATTTCACCGTAGACAAAATACTTGAGTTTACATTTACCTCGGCGAGAGCTTGTTCAGCTTTGCCTCTTGCGTTCCGTCCCTTCGTTTTCACTTACTGAGGTCACGTGACGCCAGGAGTGTGGGAGTCAGCATCACACACTCTCTCTCTCTCTCTCTCTCTCTCTCTCTCTCTCTCTCTCTCTCTCTCTCTCTCTCTCTCTCTCTCTCTCTCTCCCCTCCCTCACACAGACGGGGATGAAGCGACCGCCGGAGTTTACAGCGAAGGCGATTTTTTGTACACGATGGGAGGGAGAGAGAGAGGGAAAAAGAGGGATGAAAGGAGAGCAGGAAAAGGGTGGGAAAATATGAAAAAGAAATGAAAGAGGAGGGAGGAAGGAGGGGTTAGGATGAAAAAATTGAATGGAGAGGAGAGGAGAGCAGGAATGGAGGGGAGAGTGGAGGAGAGGAGAAGTGGAGGGATACTCACACACACATATAAATACATTGTCAAAATCCTCGGAGGGAAAGATACATCAAAAGTGAAAATGAAAATGCGAAAACTGCTCGCCCGCTCACTCCCTCGGCGTTCCCTGCACCACTTTGGATGGAAATAATTGCTCTTTTGGATATACGCCCTTTTTTTTTTTTTTTTGCGTTACATAAAGACTACACTCGTAATGGCCGTTCCTGGATAAAAAAAAATGAAAAAAAACAGACTAGGAAAAAAAAACACACAGATGAATAAATTATAAATAAAACCTTGAGTGAAATATTTCTACAACTACCAAAAATTCGCCTCGGTTTCATTTCCACTTTCCTGCTGCAGTACAAAATGTTTTTATTGAAGTTTCTTTTTTTTAACTCTTTTTCC
>NC_087173.1:5557985-5562985 GCF_035594125.1 Scylla paramamosain
GTCAAGTGTTTGCTGAGCTGCCGTCAAGTTTGCGGCAGTTTGGAGTGAGTTACGCGGTGGCGGGCAGGCGACAGGGCGGCGGTGGGCTGGAGGCGGGTGGCTGGTGACGGGTGGCGAGGTGGCGAAGTGAGGGTGAAGCGAGCGGCCGGTGGTGGTGATGGTTGTAGTAGGAATAGGAAAGAGGAGAGGAGAGGAGAGGGGAGGAGAGGGGGGGGAGAGAGAGAGAGAGAGAGAGAGAGAGAGAGAGAGAGAGAGAGAGAGAGAGAGAGAGAGAGAGAGAGAGAGAGAGAGAGAGATGAATGACTACAGCAATGCCGGGAAGAAAGAAAAGTATAACGAAGACGGAGGAAAAAGTGAGATTATGAGATGAGGGAAGAGAAAGGGAGACGTCTGCAGAGAGAGAGAGAGAGAGAGAGAGAGAGAGAGAGAGAGAGAGAGAGAGAGAGAGAGAGAGAGAGAGAGAGAGAGAGAGAGAATAGGAAATCACATCAAAGTGACAAAGGAATGGACACTACGAGACAGTTCCCCCATCAAAGAAGGTTCATGCAACATTCTCACCGATGAATAAGGAAGCGAGCTGTCCCCCTCCATCATCATACCCTCCCTGAACCATCGGAGACACACAGACACACAAAAAAATACTACAGCAACTTTTCACTACAATATCTCTCTATGTATCTTTCCTCTGGGCTTCCGAATTTTCTCCGCTAGCACATTCACCCTCCGTGCTCTGAAATATTTAGCAACTCATCCACCTAACGTCACAATTCTTCCCTTCGGGGCTCCCAGTGCACGTTCTTACCTGCCTCTCTGCATCTTCCTCTGTGGATTTGCCTGCCGCCGCTATGGCCCCGTCAATCTGTTTTGCTGCCTGGACGTGTGGCGTATTCCCGGCCAACCTGGGAGAGAAAAAGGTGGGTACTGAGAAAGAAAAGAGAGAGAGAGGTGGGATGGGAAGGAAGGAAGGCAGGGAGGGAGGGACGGTGAGGGCGGGACAGGGAAGGAGGGAGGGAGTAAGAGAGAGAGAGAGAGAGAGAGAGAGAGAGAGAGAGAGAGAGAGAGAGAGAGAGAGAGAGAGAGAGAGAGAGAGAGAGAGAGAGAAGCAGAACGACAGGCAGAACGACAGACGGAACGACAGAAAGACAAACAAACAGACATGGAAAGAGAGAAAGAAAGAAAAAAAGACAGAAAAAACGAACGAGTGAGCAAGAGAACAAAAGAAAGAAAGAAAGAAAGAAAGAAAGAAAGAAAGAAAGAAAAAAAAAGAAAAAGAAAGCAAGAGAAAGATTACAAGATAGGTACTTTCATTCCAGACAGCATTCATCAAAACCTGCAGCGCCAGAGGAGATTACATCATACACATTTTTTTTATACATGTATATTTCAGGAAGGGGGAGGTAATACTCGTGATATTAATCCACAGGTAGAGAGATGGAGGGAGAGATTTAGGGAGGGAGGGAGGGTGGGAGGGAGAGGAGAGGAAGAGCAGTAAGAGGAAATGGAAGTGCTGGAGGCTTTTGTGAGGGGAAAAAATTGAACTCACTGATTGAAAAATGTTTAATGGTGAAGGAGAAGATAGAAATATGAAGAGATAAAGCTAGATATAAAAGTTAATAGTGAATGGCAGTAGAAATGTTAGAATATTTTTACCTATGAGAATCTAAGTCAGTAAATGAAGCAAAAATACGTTTAGTTACGAAAAAGAAAGAGAACTAGGTAAAGTGAAAAAGTATAAAATTTAATAATATGAAAGAATGGAAAGAGAAGATTACGGTGGTGAATCTTATCAAAGGAAATAACTGGCTGCAACTGAGAAATACTTAATGGCTTAATAACCAGGTAAAGAAATAAATAAAACGAAGCAATAATCAATTAAATCTAATCCCGATAATGAAAACAGAATAAACGGACAGGACAAGAAAATAATGACGATGGAAGCATTAGAACAAAAAATACTTAATGATGAATAAATAAATGGGTAGCTACACAAATAAAAAGAAAATAAGATGGAATAAAAACGAATCAAAGTAAATGGATATGATGAGATAATGATGACTGATGAAAATGACATATGAAAAATAGCACAATTAATTCCTGGCAGAGAGAGAGAGAGAGAGAGAGAGAGAGAGAGAGAGAGAGAGAGAGAGAGAGAGAGAGAGAGAGAGAGAGAGAGAGAGAGAGAGAGAGAAATATATATAAGGAGACCGTAAATTAACAACATAGGAAAGTAAAAGTCAAATGAAAATTACATAATGAGAAAAATAGAAATTCAAAGCATATGAAGAAGACAAAAAGTGAACCTGCATAAAATTAAACAAAATCTGCTCAAATCTGGACGAAAAAAAAACATAATCTTGAATAAAAATTAAGAAAACGAGTAAGAAAATTAAAAAAAAAGATAATGAGAAGAGGAAAATGCATAATGAGAGAGAGAGAGAGAGAGAGAGAGAGAGAGAGAGAGAGAGAGAGAGAGAGAGAGAGAGAGAGAGAGAGAGAGAGAGAGAGAGAGCTCAAGTGGCCAAACAAGAGGTAAGGAGAGAGGAGAGGAACATGTCAGGAGAAAATTAATTATGCAAATTCAAGCTAATTTTTCAGAAAGACGGAAAAGGCTGACCCGAGCTTCCCATCTTGAGGGAGAGAGGGAGAGGGAGAGGGAGAGGAGAGAGGGAGATGGAGGGAGGGAAGGTGCGAGGAAGACCAGAAAAGTGAGGGAAAGCGATGTGAGAGATAAACGAAAGAAGAATGCAGGGAAGTATTAAGGGAAAGATAAGAGAGGAAATTAAGAAATGGATGGAAAGAAACGAGGCAAGTAGAGGAAGGAGGGAGAACGAAAAAGAGGAAATAGAATTAGGAATAAAAGGGGAATGACGTACGACTGATAAATGTGAAGAGACTGATGGGAGACACTGAGGGAAAGGCAAGACGAAAGGCGAAGGAAAAGGAGAAGAGACAATACAGGATGCGGAAGAATTAGAAGGAGGAAATAGCGTAGGAAATAACAAGAAAAGTGAGGAAAGCGTGTAAATGGATAAATGCAGGGAGAGTGATGGCAAATATTCACGATAAGATAAGAGAATAGAAGATATGGAAGAATTAGAAGTAGGAAATAGCATAAGGAATAACAAGAAAAACAAAAATAAAAACAAAAAAAGAGTGGAAAGAGTGTAAATGAATAAAAGCAGGGAGAGTGATGGGAAATATCAAGGGTAAGACAGGAGAAGAAAGGAGAATGTAGGAGAGGAGGAGATACGGGGGAGTCGGTGAGGCAGCAGTACAGGGAATAGAGTTGGAAGAGACATACATCTAATTCAATTTCATCTACTGTGTGTCTCGTCCCTTGGAACCCCCTCAAGAGAATACCAGAGGAGGAAGAGTCTCCATTTGTTCTTGTCCATATACTCCATTCTTGTACACTCCACTTCCTTGCTGGCCCCATCCCTCCTCTCTCGTGTACCTTAATAAAGCGCACTCTCAAAATAGGCCTGTATTCAGAAACGCCTTGCTATCACACCACGACTGTTTTCAAAGGCCACAGAAAACATTAGCCGGGTTCTCAAGATTATTTATACAGTTAATCATGTGGAAATCTTATTAATCTGCAAATACCCTTAAATAACGTAGCTTTTCAAAGTAGTGGAGGTGCAGCGCAGAAGTGTTTCAAAATACGGTCCTTAACACTCGTACACTCACATCCAGCTGCACATGTTCCCTATTGCTACATTTCACCTCCAGCGTTCGTCACAGACTGATGAATATAAACAGAAACAAGTGTCTAAAAGAGCGATGCTTGTCGAACACGTGGCGAGTGTGTCTCCATTCAGACCCTAAATGGTTGTGTAGCCCTGTGTGTATCACCTGGCCTCCTATCACTCAGTCTGCCCTGGTATAAAATTGTAAATATCGTTCTCTATCAATATCAGGAACTAGTTTAGGAATTTTCGTGTTCTTCGCCGGCAGAATTATGAACTATTTACCTCAACAATATCCAATATCCAAGAGCTTTCAAACTTATTTCTTTCACGTCTTTAATATTTTATCTCACAATGAATAAAGAAAATTGGAGAGGAAAGGGAAGGAAATGATACACAGGAGGAGCGGAGATGAGGGGAAGGGAGGGAAGGGAGAGAGATATCTGGGTGAAGGAAGGTAGGGAATGGTTAGGGGGCAAGGAAGAAACTTTTCCCCAACTCTACATCGGTTATTTATGGGGCTTGGGAGTCCAAAGTGATGGCTGACGATCGCTTTTCATAGTCACCCACCAAACTTGTTGACGTTTTCTCATAGCTTTCCTCGTAACTCACTCCAACAACTTGCTGCCTCCGTGCCACTACCACCACCACCACCACCACTACTACTACTACTACTACTACTACTACTACAACCACTGCTACTACTACTACCATTACCACTACAACTGCTACCACCAAAACCACTAACACTACTACTACTACTACTACTACTACTACAACCACTGCTACTACTACTACTGCTACCACCAAAACCACTACCTACTACTGCTACTACTACTACTACAATCATTATCTTTATCACCACATCACGATCATCAAGCAAGGTGGAAGCAACAATCCACTCCCCTGCCTCCTCACCTCCACCCGGGACCCCACAACTGTTACAACACTGCCACTTGTCCACAGCTTACCTCACGCTTTTTATACAGCTTTACATCATTCCGCGAGAAATCCTGGGCCACTTTAAAGGGACTGGTTTTGTGGTCGCTGTGTGACGCTAAGATAAAAAGGTACACACACACACACACACACACATACAGAGAGAGAGAGACAGACATACGGTACACACATACAAGGGTTGGTCGGTTTCTCTCTCTCTCTCTCTCTCTCTCTCTCTCTCTCTCTCTCTCTCTCTCTCTCTCTCTCTCTCTCTCTCTCTCTCTCTCTCTCTCTCTCTCTCTCTCTCGCTACATTAACCTTCACAACCTCTCATATTGTTTCGCATTTTCACTCACCATCCATTAACTACCA
>NC_087173.1:5567985-5580485 GCF_035594125.1 Scylla paramamosain
AGAGAGAGAGAGAGAGAGAGAGAGAGAGAGAGGGGGGAAAAAGGGAGCGGCCTGGTTTCGGTGTGTTCCTAACCGCCTCAATATTACCTCCAAAACGTAACTCAGCTCCCTAAGTAATTGCTTCAGATTAGCTACTCGGGATGAAACACGCGCCGCTGTATTTAGCCCCGTGTACACATTAGCTGCAAAATTACACACACACACACACACACACACACACACACACACACACACAGACACACACACACACACACACACGTATATATGTACTGCAGAGTGCTTTGTCTGTCTGTCTGTGTGTGTGTGTGTGTGTGTGTGTGTGTGTGTGTGAAGGAGACTAGACAAGGGTGTACAAAAATTATATATACTGTAGTTTCATAGATATAACCAGGTAAATATGTGCTACACACACACACACACACACAGAGAGAGAGAGAGAGAGAGAGAGAGAGAGAGATTACTAATAGATTCAAACACGATTCGAACACGTTATAAACCCACTGTTTTCCGGGTAATTAACCACTTAGCTTCCCACCCACCCAACCACACACACTCACCCCCTACCCGCCTACTCCCACCCCGCCACACATGCCACCCACCCTCATACACAAGCACTAACCATCATTTTCTCTCTCTCAACATTTTCTCCCCGGCCTTAATGACTGTTATGGGAGAAGCAGAGTGATCGTTTCTCCGTCTTTTTTCACTGGCAGGTTCTCGCGCTGATAAATGGAAAGGGAGTATGTTACGGTGCCTCTGTATAGATGCGTGTATTCAAAGGTCTCTAACTGCCACTATTTCCGGGTGACTTTTGAGGCTGTGTTAGGATAAATGTTACTTGTTCCTCCTAAAGAGCTGCGTGTTGCTGTCCCTTGTACGTGTGTGAGAGGTGAAGTGTTATCATGAAAGTAATATAGGAAGCAAAACCTCGCGTGTGAGTTTCCCAGAGTGAAAATGAACGCTCTCATTTTATAATAAGCATATCATTAATTCTTAAAAGGCTAAAGATAAAGCAAGGATTTTATTTATACGTAGAAAAGAATCTCCTGTTTTAAGTTTACTGATATAAACTAAAACTGCTTTGAAAAACATATAAGATAAAAAAAACCTAAAGGGAAAATTATATACATTAAGAAATAACAAAAATGGCTATTCTTAAACAGCATAACATTAAAGAGGAGGGAAAAATCATAAACACGAGGACTATAAATATACACAAAAGAGAACCGCATCTCAAGCTTGATAACAAATTAAATAAAAACAGTGTTCCCAGAAAGGCAAAAGGGAAGCGGTAAACACACAGGAACATACCGAGAGTTTCACTAACAACATTGCCAACAGATTCCCAACAGCTCCTGGAAGATAACAAGTGACATGGAAGACTAAAACGATGAGAGTGCGGATTTCACAAATATAAATAGAAAGCAAAGGTGAGTGGGCGGGGAAGGCAGAGATCTCAATATGGAATTCTGGCGACTCATTTAAATGGATTTCCACCTACATTGGTGCGCACACAACCACAAGTTTCTGTCGAAGGTTCTTTTCCACTTTAAGAGAACTACCACCACCACCACTCCCCCCTCTTTCCCCTCTTCCTCCTCCTCCTCCTACTTTCCGCCAGCCCTCGTGGGAAGTTTCCTCATCAAGAACCAATTTTTTATCGACAGACTTGGGATGGATTCGGACTGTAATGTCATTGATCTCGCGCTAACGACCCGCCCTTGAGTCACTGAGGGAGAAGCCTGCTAGTATTGCTGCCCTACTTTTTTGCCGCCCGCCCTCTTCGAATCGAGCTACGTGTGTGTGTGGGGGGGGGGGGGCGGGGGAGGAGTGTTGGGGCGTAGGGGTGTTTTCTCCAGCCAAATCATTAGTACGAGTCACAACAGAGAAATGTTTTACTGGTGATGTTTGTCGTTAATTATCTGTCAGAATTAAAATGCGAAAGAAGACAGGGAGGGAGGGAGGGAGGGAGGGAGGAAGGGGAATGAAGGAAGGAAGGGAGAAAAGGAGGGAGGGAAGGAATAATACAAGGTAAAAAAATAAATCTTAAAAGCGAGAAAAAGGAGGAACAGTGAAAGGAAGAAAAGAAGGAAGGAAGTTGTACCGTTTGACTGAATTAATTGTTAAGTTGGTGAAATGTCATGGTTTTTTTGGTAAACTCTCTCTCTCTCTCTCTCTCTCTCTCTCTCTCTCTCTCTCTCTCTCTCTCTCTCTCTCTCTCTCTCTCTCTCTCTCTCTCTCGTCGGGATATCAGCTGGAAATAATGTCTTCACGCCTGCCTGCTCTGAGTCACCTCCTCCTCCTCCTCCTCCTCCTCCTCCTCCTCCTCCCACGCCACTGTCCTGGTACTCGACTTTTTTTCTTTTTTTTCTTTTTTTCTCTCTCTCTTTTATTCTACATTTTTTCTTGCTTTCATATTTTCCGTGTGTTCTGTCTTTTCATTTTTTAATCTCTTCCTGTTTTTTATCATGCATTCGTGTGTTTTGTCTTTTCTTCATTTTCTCCTCTGGATTTTGCTTTGTTTTTGCGTTTTCTCTTTTATCCTACCTTTTAATCTTTTCATCTTAGTTGAGTTTTCATGTGGTCTCTCTCTCTCTCTCTCTCTCTCTCTCTCTCTCTCTCTCTCTCTCTCTCTCTCTCTCTCTCTCTCTCTCTCTCTCTCTCTCTCTCTCTCTCTCTTATTACACACTCTTTACTTCAAACTTCACCTTTATTTGTTGGGTTTTCGTGTACTTCTTCCCACCTTCTTCCAGCTCTCTCCTTTATACCTCATCTTTTTTTCATCGTTTCCCTTGCAGTTTGCCGGGTTCTGGTGTGCGTCTCCCCACATTCCTCCAACTCTCTCCTTTACTCTACATTTTTTTCCATCTTTTCCCTCGCAGTTTGTTAGGTTCTGGTGTGCCTCTCCCCACCTTCCGTCCTCCCTTCTTTCTCCTCACCGAACACAAGCTGGAAATCTACCAACAAGCGAGGACAAAAAGCGAAAATAAAAATGAGATTTTCAACACGTGCTCCCCTCCTGGCGGCGCAGCAGGCCTCAGTTTGACAAGAGTAACGCCCAGAGTTTAATGTTTCTCGCAGCAACTAAGCCTTCCCTGCAGTACCCGAACCAGGGCGTCACGAGGATCTGATCTCTTAGGACATACCGCGTGCTAAAATAATTGAGATGTGCAGAAGTATATGTAATTCAAACAGGAAATAAGATAACTTTTACAGTACATGTAATTTTAGTTTTAATAGCGAATATGATTGCATACACATATACGCCTATACACACCTTTATACATGAACAAAATCCTTCTCTCTCACTCTTTTTAGAATCAGCAAAATTAGTAGTAGTAGCAGTAGTAGTAGTAGCAGTAGCAGTAGTAGTAGTAGTAGTAGTAGTAGTAGTAGTAGTAGTAGTAGTAGTAGTAGTAGTAGTAGTTTACCAAGGACAATCCTCCTCTCATTACGCAGCAGTGCAAAGGACACAAGTCACAGAAACACAAGGAAAGAGACGCCCTGAGGCAGACACATGTGGCGGCGTTGCGTGGGTGCGAGGGAGTTCATCAGGAGGGTCAGAGATAGCGGCTTCTTTTCAAAGTCCGCCAACGTCTGCATCAGAAGTCTTTCTTGCCGGCTGTAAATTATCTCAGCTCACCCGAGGCGTTTTAGAGCTTTTGCAGCGTAATTTACCTCGTTAAGCTTGATTCAGGTGGTCACTCTCGCAGATTTGCCCTAAGGTCGCCTCTTTTTCCTGGCGAGAGTGAGTCGCGCCTGCAGCCTTGTGTCAACAGCTGGCAGGGACCAAAGGAAGCATTTCACCGCAGCGGGATGACTTACGAGAGAGATTCCGGAGCTGTGCAGGGAAAATGTAGATAACGTTTCCGGGTGATGTTATAAGCTATGTGACAAATGACACCCCCATAACTATCTAGGCAGAGTGAAAGATTGAAAACGTTGGTGTGCGATGGTTTAAAAGGAGCTGCTTAAGATTGAGGGTGCTGGTGCATGGCATAATATCGTCCATAACTGCACAGGCAAGTTGAAAGATTGGGAGCGCTGGTGTGTGATGATATTATAAGACAGCTATATACGATTTGGAGTGTTAGTGTAAGACATTATATCGCTCATGACTATAAAGGAAAGGTACGAAAATGGGAGCGTCGGTGTATGATAGCACAAGGTAAGTACTCAAGACTGGGAGCGTCAGTATATGATGCCATTTGGGAAATATATTGGTGTACAGTATAAAACAGCAATTTAACACTTATTACCGCCCGTAAGATCACAGGCAAGGTAAAAGATTAAAGGGAGCATGGCTGTAGGGTCATATAAAGTATCTAAGGCTTAAATGAACCATAAAAGAGCATAAGGGACTGTGAACGTGACGATGATGATATAAAGCTACGATTAAAGACCATGACACATTTGAGAGGGCGGCTGCTGTACAACATGAAACACCAACTGACTCTTGTTTTTTTTTTTCTTTTTTTTTTTGTTATTTATTTATTTTTATTTCATTTATTTTTTTCTGATCAGGAAGGTAACATTTTCATCAGTCTCTCTCGCATGATTATTCCATTCACATGCAACATTCTCTCTCTCTCTCTCTCTCTCTCTCTCTCTCTCTCTCTCTCTCTCTCTCTCTCTCTCTCTCTCTCTCTCTCTCTCTCTCTCTCTCTGACGTTCCAAAAATTCTATAATCTTATCCCTTTTTTTTTCCGCACAGTTAATTTATCGTTCAGAGAAGAAGACAAAAGTTGACCAAGACACACTGAAAACAATCACAAAGGACAACTTAAGTTACGAATATTTGCCAGACTTATCCAAAGCACCGGTCATAAAACAAGCATACAGAAAACTTCCCCTCCCCCCCCCCCCACACACACACACACACACAGACACACAAAGACACAGAGGTACAAAGACAACATCACGTCAGCACTCACGTCCACTATACTTCTGTGATGTCATTTTCTTATTTTACTGTGTTTTATTGAATTATTCATGTGCAAGCTTTATATGCAATCGTTCCTTGTGTTTTATCGTGTTAGAGTTCTTTCTTTTATGTTCTGAGTATTTCCATTTTAAGAACTTTTTCATGCATGATTTTGTGGGCAATAAATGTATGTCTTTCTATATATCTATGTATCTATCTACTTATCTATCTACTTTATCCATCTATCTATCCATCTATCTATCTGTCTGTCTATCTATCTATCTATACATCCATCTATCTGCGTATTTCTACAACTCCCAAACATCTCCGTCATCTCTCACAGTTTAGTCCTGAAATCGATCACCCGCATTCACCACAAGAAGGGGACTGGCCAGGAGTTACGAAATGCTGAATAAAACACATATGCCGGGTAATTGTCGCTCCCAACAAAAGTTAAAAGAAAGAAAGTTCCGTTTGTATTGGCCAATTTAGCCGCGGAGGTGTCTCAACGCTTCTGTCATTAAATAATTCAAGCCGTAAGAAACGAACAAGACAAAAACAGTTACAGAGATTCAAAGTTTACCGGAATAAAACAGCGAAGGTACAACTTAACTCTTTCATTAGTAACTTGGACAGGATAAAGATGAAACTAAGCTGAAAATTGCGAAGCGAGGTAAACTAAATAGCTGAGGTGAAGATATTGTAGTTGTTGTGTCATTTTCCTCTACAAAAATCCTTCTACGTCGGGGGGTGACTGAACCAGAAGCGGAGGAGTTAAAAATACTAAGTGTCAGATTCCCCTCACGTAACATTTAAAAACAACAGCTTCGGGAGCCGCGTAAATCTTGGTGTGACAGTGACAGAAGCCGGGATGGTTTGTTGCCTTCTTGCGTGTCTGACTCAAATCAAGATACTGGCTATACGAAGGCCAAGGAGAGAGAGAGAGAGAGAGAGAGAGAGAGAGAGAGAGAGAGAGAGAGAGAGAGAGAGAGAGAGAGAGAGAGAGAGAGAGAGAGAGAGAGAGAGAAACTCGCTAAAGGTCTGATTCATTCTTGAAACTTAAATACCAGTGTACGTACCTGCTTCTCTTAATTAGTCCTGTGGCTCCGGTGAAAGGGGATAGAGGGTAGCGAGGTGGGATGTGGTGGGGGAGGGGATGGGAATGCATTGTGGGAAACGTAACAGCCAGCGCTCCCGTACTCTCCCATCCGGCCAGGTGTTCATACAGTCGTGCTTCAGCTTGGTCCGGTCGATTCGTTTCAATAATTTTACTTTTCTCACACCTGAGAGAAATTTTCACACGCAAGGACTGTAAAAGCGATTCCCTAATGCTGCTAAAACAACGCATCGCACACACGAGACACACGAGCCAAGAGAGCTGGAGGACGGTCGACAAATGAGATAAATTAGTTATTGAAAGACTGACAAATTAATACATGGATGAGTAAATTGATTATTGAAAACTGACAAATAAATACGTAAATGTGTAGATAAACTAACGAGTGATGATGAAAACTCGAATATCTAATTACTGAAGAAATCGCACATGTAAAAAGAAATGAGTAAATGCATTGATAAATTACAAATAAAGACGAAGATAAATACAAATTATAGAAGCAAAAGATTTACTTATTTACACGCCTTTACTTACAAATCTATAAAATAAGAAAATGCAAGGTATTTGGCAGAATTTCCCACGCAGCGTGACGAGCACACAACGAAGGAGGAGGCGGACACTGTTTCACGGCACCGGGAGCACCTCTTGTCGGCGCCGAGAGGACCACCATAGTAGTACCCCTCCCTCCCTCCCTCTCTCCCTCCCTCCCTGCCGCTGCCGCCGCCGCCGGGCTCAAGGGAAGCCGTAGCCACTGCCAATGTATTCCAGGCACGCACGCCGATAGCCTGCACGGACTCCAGGCGGGGAATCGTTCCGGGGAATCGAACCGAAACACAGTAAACGAGGCGGCGAATTCTCACGGGCAGAGCGCCGACGGAATTGGGACGGACGACGATTTTAGCTCCGGCGAGGAGGAGGAGGAGGAGAAGGAGGAGGAGGAGGAGGAGGTGTTGGTGGAGGAGGAAGAAGATAGGGGCTAGTGTTTTCTGATCTCCTTTGCTGGCTCAGCGATGCATATTTTTACTGCAACTTCAATCACTACCACTAATACTACAGCTACTACCACCACTACCACTACCACTACAACAACCACTACTAACACATTATATAGCACCTTCAATATTTCACCCCTCAGCACTTTTCCCACTGCACGGCGCGCCCTCAAACACGGGGACGCCACAATTCCCGCCTATTCGCGGCCCCGCACACCACGCTATCACAACACTCGCCAACTCGCTCACATTCCCCCAAAGTTTACATTTCGTCAAGTCGCCGCGGCCGCCGGTCACGAAATACACCATCGTTCGAATCAAGGGAGTTTAGGCAAATTAAGCTGACCGCGTGACCTCTCCGTATGACCCTTGATAGCTTGGGGCGTGAGGGTGACCTGTTGCCTCCCTCCCTCCCTCCTCTCCCTACCTGCCTTCCTCCCTCCCTCCCTTCCTTCTCTCATTTCATATCACCGTCTCTCTTTATGCTTCCCCTTCCATGTCCTCCAGTTAATATGTTGCAGTGATTACTTTACTAATAATTAAATCAAAGCAAAAAGATTCTCTCTCTCTCTCTCTCTCTCTCTCTCTCTCTCTCTCTCTCTCTCTCTCTCTCTCTCTCTCTCTCTCTCTCTCTCTCTCTCTCAATAAGCAAGCCCCCTCCCTCTTTCCCTCTCACCTTCCCCCAAGCAAGCACTTCCCTCCCCACCCTAACCAAACACTCCCTCTCTCCCTAAGCCAACACTCCCCCGCCCCTCCCTCTCGCCCCCCAAAAGGTCCACATTCCACACTGCCTCCACCGCTTTGTCTGAAAACCCGTGATCACGTCCAGCCTGTCTACCTCCCTCCATGACCTCGCCAAACCCTCCACCTCTTAGCCTTCCAAACCCCAATCAAGGAAAGTACTCAGGCAGGACACGGTCAGCCATATTCCCTTCCCTCTAGTCATCTTCACTCCCAACTGACAGATTCCCCTATGGTCATGTTATTCTATAGATATTTCACCCTATTGATCTTTCTCCCCTATATACTCGTATAATTGTTTGGATCATCGGCCTTATGTCTGTCATTCCACACACGAGTATCATTTGTATATATGAGTACATTATTGCATCACGTTGACCCGTTTACTTTCCTGCGTAAGATAGATGGCCAATATTGTCAATAAACGTCGTGAATAAATAACTGTCTAGTGTTTTACAAGGTTCGTAAATCTCATGGTACTTTGTTTAGGTGATAGATCGTATTCTTAAACTTTTAACAGGCTCTAGTGAAAGTCATTAAGGTTTTCAAAGGTAATTTCATAACTAAAGTGATAATTATAATTCAACAAGGGCTTTACACTACCGATATAAAAGCACTCATGAGAACCTGACCACTCACCTGCATTACTTTTGAAAGCAGGCTTTAAAAAATACGAGACACTTGACATTGACGGAAACCATTTCTCTTAACGACTCAGGTTGAATCAAGGTAAGTTAGGCTAAGCTAACGATTGTATAGAAAAGAACAGAAAAAATGTGTGTGGAAGGGGAAACATCTAAGAAGGGAAAATGTCCAAAGGGAGATAAGATCAGGTTATGCAAGGTTATGTTAGATTAGATTAAGTTAGATTAGGTTAGGTTAATGATACAAGAACTGCAAGAAAACGTCTGGAGGAATAAAGGCAAGTCAAACAGCAACAGACCTTTAGGTCCTTGCAAGGGGAGATGTCTGGGAGGGAAAATACCCAAGAGGGAATAAGTCAGTGTAAAAATGCCCAGAGGAAAAAGTTCCGGGGGAGAGTGTGCTAGACTCAATTTACACTCACTGCATGCAAGACCAGTGCGAGAGACCCGCTGGTGTGCCTGTCCTTGTGTCTTCAGTTTTAGAGATGTGGATGACGCACAAAAGTGATAGGAGGCATTATAGTTGACCTTCCAAAACTCACGAAGAAGGAGAGGGAGTAAAGTTTCTATATGTATATACGCGTCCATGAAAGTGTCAGATTAATACTTCATAAACACAGCGAGGCTGCGCGGAGACGAAGGAAGTATTAAAGTTGTGATGCTGCAAGTGTTCATTAGCCGACCCACGTCCGTTCGCTTTCCGATTCCTCGCTGACACATCAAAGACACGCGAGAAAAGAGAGCGAGGAAGAGATAAGTGTCCCTGAGCCTGTGAGGAGGAGATGAGACAGCAATCAGGGTCTGTCGCTTTGTAATCCGGAACAAGGCCATTACTCGCTGCACTGGACAACATAAGGGCGAATAAAATAAAGCATAACTCATTCATTTGAACTCCAATATACTCGCCACGTGCACAGGGTGGCTCTCTCACTCTCTCTTGCAGTAATTTCTTGATTAGGCGTGAAACAAAACCTGGCAAAAAGGGCAAAGAGGCGGGGCAGTCCACCACCTGGCGGAAAGTGAATGAAGGTTTTGGGAAGGTTTTGCTGCTACTCCGCCTAATGAGTGTGTGTCACCTGTTCGCCCAGCCTCCAGGTGACGTTAATTTAGCGTGGAGTGAAGGCAAGGTGACGCTCCGCTAGGCAACCCTCTCTACCTGGCTTAATTAGGGCAGCCATTCACTCACTCTTTAATCCCTTGCTGCTTTGAGCAAACGTCCGCGATGGAGAGAGAGAGAGAGAGAGAGAGAGAGAGAGAGAGAGAGAGAGAGAGAGAGAGAGAGAGAGAGAGAGAGAGAGAGAGAGAGAGAGAGAGAGAGCATTATCTATTTATATATTCCATTTATATTGTCCACACGCCGGTAATGTAAGTAAAAATTGCATAAAAAAAATCTCTCCCCATACACACACACACACACACACACACACACACACACACACACACACACACACACACACACACACACACACACACACACAGAGAGAGAGAGAGAGAGAGAGAGAGAGAGAGAGAGAGAGAGAGAGAGAGAGAGAGAGAGAGAGAGAGAGAGAGAGAGAGAGAGAGAGAGAGAGAGTATCAGTTGTCCTCCACATCAAAGGGTTTCCTCATTTACAACCGCCCAAATTTCCCGGAAGGCAGATAAAAAAAAGAAGAAAGATCCAAAGGAAATAGGAAGTGTTTTTGAGTTGAGATTCATTCACCATTCAGAAAACAGAGCAACTGATACTACACCTATTCCTAGGACACCCCCCCCCCAATCTCTCTCTCTCTCTCCTCTCTCTCTCTCTCTCTCTCTCTCTCTCTCTCTCTCTCTCTCTCTCTCTCTCTCTCTCTCTCTCTCTCTCTCTCTCTCTCTCTCTCTCTCTCTCTCTCTCTCTCAATGTTCAAATTCTACTGTTTGATGATTATTTATTTTTTTTTTTTACCTTTTTCAATACGCAGTTTTATCTCGCACGTTTATGTTTGTACTTTTCGTTTGCATGTGTACATTTTGCTTTCATTTTGAGCACCTACGCATGGACACACACACACACACACACACAGACGCACACACACACACACACACACACACACACACACACACACACACACACACACACACACACACACACACACACACACACACAAATATTTCTTTTTCATTTGATTACTTGATTCAAAGGGAGCATTTTTTAAACATCTTTCACTGATCATTTTATTCAGAGAGAGAGAGAGACAGAGAGAGAGAGAGAGAGAGAGAGAGAGAGGAGAGAGAGAGAGAGAGAGAGAGAGAGAGAGAGAGGAGAGAGAGAGGGGAAAGAGAGAGAGAGAGAGGGGAACTTTACCTACCCCGTTATTTTAGTTTATATTTTTTTCACGCATCAATAATGTAAATAAAACCTATATAAAATAAAAGAGCAGCGCCAGCCCGCCTTCCCTCGCCCACCTGCATGAGAGGGAGAACAATTACACGTTATTATTTATAGACTAGTTTTGTTTTCTGTTGTCGATTTTGAACACGAAATGCGGAAAGGAATGAGCGCTTTGGGTATGCGATGGATGGTGTTAGCGAGAGAGAGAGAGAGAGAGAGAGAGAGTGAGAGAGGAGAGAGAGAGAGAGAGCAGAGAGAGAGAGAGAGAGAGAGGAGAGAGAGGAGAGAGAGAGAGAGACTGTTACATTATCTTCAGAACTTTCTCCCTGGCTCCTTCGCACCCTCTTTCCTTCTTCCTTGAACGTCCCTTCCTCGTTTAATTAAATAGAATTACATCATCTCACATCACGGTCTCTTTCCTTCCCTCCTTCCATCCTTCTTTCCTTCCTAACAAAAGACGCACATCACCTCTTTTTTTTTTTTACAGGAAATATTCTTCTTCCCTTTCTTCCTTCTTTTTCTTCATCTTCTTCTCTCCCTCAAGAAGACTCCTACGCACCACGATTTCCTCTCTTCCTTCTTTTCCTCCATCCTTCTTCCTTCCTTCAAAAAAGACTTGTACATCATCTTTTCTCGGACAGCACAGTACTTTTCCTTCCTGCCTTCCTTCATCCTTCGTTCCTGCTTTCCACTGCATTTTATCATGTTTTCCAAAGATGCCTTCCTGTCTTTTTCTCTCTCTTTTCTCTTTCTGACTAACTCTTCCTCCTTTCTTTTCCTTCGTTTCCTGCCCCTGTCGCCTCCCTCTGTGTCTGCGGCGGCAACAGGTCAAGTCTGTTTCAGGAAGAAGGAGCAGGAAGGGAGGAAGGCGAGCCGGCACTGGTTGTCTATTTTTACGGCACCTCGACGATTGCCAGGTTTCGAAAATACTCGATTCCGGAGGTCGCTTCTGGCGGGAAACTCACTCTCTCTCTCTCTCTCTCTCTCTCTCTCTCTCTCTCTCTCTCTCTCTCTCTCTCTCTCTCTCTCTCTCTCTCTCTCTCTCTCTCTCGCTCGCTACCCTACCTCCTCCAACCTCCCTTCTCCCGCCAGACGCTTTGATACACGAATTTCATCTCGTGTCTTATTAATCACGTCGGCCACAATGACTGCCTCTAAGTCCCGCGGCTCAGTAAACGTCACCGCCCCGCCGCCGCTGCCTAAGAAACGCTAAACGGAGGCAAGGAGGGAAGGAGGAAAGGAGGAAAGGAAGGAGGGAAGCGTGTAGTGAAGCAGGTGTGAAGCAATGTGCTTATGTATGTAGATCCTGTTGTGTGCTTCTGGTGGTGGTGGTGGTGGTAGAAGGAAATAGAGAAGGAAGGGTAAAGGAAAGGGTAAAGGAGAAAAGATTGACTGAATGATGTGAAGGAAAGGAGAGATGCAGGAATGAAGGAAATGAATGAGAAATGAAGGATAAAGGAGAAAAAGATTAAATGAGTGGTATGAAGTCGAAGAGAAGGAGAGAGAAAGTGCAGGAAAGGGAATAGATGAAACAGACAAGAAGGGAAAGAAAGAGATGGGGAAGGACAGAGAGGAAGGGATGAGAGAGAAGAGGAAATTAATCAAAGGGCGGAAAGGGAAGGTTAGCGGAAAGAAAGAGAAGGGACTGGAGGAAAGGAAAGACAAGGGACGAGAAATAAGAAGGGAAAGAAAGACAGACAACAAGAAAGGAAAAGGAACAGACAGAAGAGG
>NC_087173.1:5585485-5590485 GCF_035594125.1 Scylla paramamosain
AGCTGGAAAGGTAAAACTAGATAAAATTAGCTGACTATATAAAAAAAAACCATATATATGAAAAAAGTTAGGTGTCATCTTTTCTTATTAACAGCTGTGCGCTTCATATTATGATAAAAAAAATAAATATCTTTGAAGAATATTTTCTGATTTTTCTGAAGAGAGAGAGAGAGAGAGAGAGAGAGAGAGAGAGAGAGAGAGAGAGAGAGAGAGAGAGAGAGAGAAATTTTATTGTACGTAATTGTCAGAAAATTGTACAGAATGAAGAGTATGGAAAACAATATATATAAAACTATTGAGTTGAAAGTAATGACGTCTCTCTCTCTCTCTCTCCTCGTCTCTCTCTCTCTCCTCTCTCTCTCTCTCTCTCTCTCTCTCTCTCTCTCTCTCCCTGCGTTTATTACTCCATTATTGGTCTCGAGTGGCTCCGATTGGCAGTTTACTAAGTTCGCTCAACACTCCTCCAGGTGCTTCATTCCCAAGCTAGAGTGGACTTATCAGATACATCTCCTCCTCCTCCTCCTCCTCCTCCTCCTCCTCCTCCTCCTGTTGTTGTTGTTGTTGTTGTTGTTGTTGTTGTTGTTGTTGTTGTTGTTGTTGTTGTTGTTGGGGTGGTGGTGGGTGGTGGTGGTGGTGGTGGTGGTGGTGGTGGTGGTGGTGGTGGTGGTGGTGTGTCTTCCTCCTCCTCCTCCTCCTCCTCCTCCTCCTCCTCCTCCTTCTGTTGTTGTTGTTGTTGTTGTTGTTGTTGTGTCTTACTCCTCCTCCTCCTCCTCCTTCTGTTGTTGTTGTTGTTGTTGTTGTTGTTGTTGTTGTTGTTGTGTCTTCTCCTCCTCCTGCTCCTCCTTCTCCTTCTTCTCCTCCTCCTCCTCCTCCTCCTCCTCCTCCTCCTCCTCCTCCTCCTCCTCCTCCTCCTCTTCTTCTTCTTCTTCCTCTTCTTCTTCCTCTTCCTCCTCCCCTTCCTCCTCCTCCTCCTCCTCCTCCTGCTCCTGATACTCGTCTTCTGCTACTCCTTGACCTCATCCTCTATCACTACCACACAACAACAACAACAACAACAACAACAACTACTACTACTACTACTACTACTACTACTACTACTAATAATAATAATAATAATAATAATAATAATAATAATAATAATAATAATAATAATAATAATAATAATAATAATAATAATCCTGTTACAACTAATGCTGATATATCTTCCACCATCACCTTGTCTTCCTCTTAATCCTCCTCCTCCACCTCCTCCTCATCCTTCTCTTCCTCCTCATCCTCCTCATCCTCTTCCTTGTCTTCCTACGATCACTTTGGTCTTTCCTTTGTCTCATCGTCGTTTTATAGCTTGAGTTAAGTAGTGAATAAAATCTCTCTCTCTCTCTCTCTCCTCTCTCTCTCTCTCTCTCTCTCTCTCTCTCTCATCTCTCTCTCTCTCTCTCTCTCTCTCTCTCTCTCTCTCTCCTCTCTCTCTCTCTCTCTCTCTCTCTCTCTCTCTCTCTCTCTCCCTTTCACCTGGCGCACGTAAGGTTTTCTATATTTGTGCACCTTCAGGTATTCTATTTGAACATTCTTGAGGGAATTTTCACACAAGCTTAAATATGATTCATTTATTTATTTTTCTCCGGTGATGGAGTCTCAGTGCGGCTCCTGCGTGGCGGCATCGAGCGGTGGGGGGGCTGGTGGTGGGGGGGGAGGGGGGAAGGGGGCGGGGGCGGCCTTCCCTCTGACCTGCATTGGTATTCGAGGATATTTATATTTGCGTGCCGATTTAGGGCTCGTGTGGCGACTTCTTTCCCAGCAACTCGTGGATTCAACTTGTTTTTCGCGGTTATTAAAGAGAATACGACATTATATTCAGGTATTTAATGTTTTGGGGATTTAAGTTTTTTTTTTTTTTTTTAAGTAAAAATAAAAATGTAAGTCACAGGATGTAACTCAATTTTCAGAACGGTAAGGACGAAATCAATATTATTTGTTATATCTATTTTTTTTTTTTTCGATCTCATTTTATTTGTTTACTTCTCTATTTATTTTCAACATTTAACTCCCTGAGAGTTTACGTATATTCTAAAAGCACCAAATGTGAAAACAATAACATTTTCCTTAACTTATTCATATGTAGACAGAATCTGGTAAGGAATTCAACAAACTCGCGGATGTAAGCCTCTTTTCTGAATCATGTACGTGAAAACAACCTTATTATTTCTTTAACAACTTTAGGGTAAACATTACTTGATTTACGTCGCGTAGATTTAAGATGGTTTTCAGAATTATTGGGAAAGTACTTTTTTTTTTTTGTGTGTGTGTAAATATATTCAAATCAACGGTATTATTCCCAAACGAGAATCCCAAAAAGTAGTTCATAACATCTTGGCAAATACCAAAACACACTTTTCACAACCCATTGTCTGTAACGGCGACTTAAAATTTCCATCAAAATACCTCCTATTCTTATAAAATCTTCAAAGACTTTCTTGATTCATTCCCAGAATAAGATGTCTTCCTGGCAAGTCTCGTCAGCTACAATTCGAAGACACAAACATGTATAGGTAACGTGACAGTACTGCATCCTTAAAGCTGACACTAAATACCTCCTCTTTTGAAATGTTTGAAGTTTGCACTGAAGTATATCCAGAAAACGAGAATCCACATACGTACATATTTTACAATGGCGAGGTAAGAATCTCAGATCACCGGGGCTGCTATTGCCTATGTATCGCCTAATCCTTCAACACAAATACTTCCCTCTCTTTTGATATCTTTGAATTTTACAGTGAATTATATCCAGAGAACAAAAATCTGCAAACAGAGGTACATATTTCAAAGTGGAAAACGTTTATCAGTAATGCATCGTTAAGTATTGAATTGAAATGCCTCCTCTCTTTTAAAATCTTTGAAGTCTACGATGGAAAATGCTCAAGGAACACGAATCCGCTTAAACCTTCATTTGAAATACGTTGTGCTTTTATCCAATCTTTGAAGTCTGGCCTCAATACCTTCCTGGAATGAGCACATCACGTCACTCCATCGACCAGTCTGGCAACGCAACTTCACGGGCATCACGTGTCGTCACAAACACGGTAAATGTTTTCACAGTAACGCTTTCACAATAAGGCGCACACTCACACGCATCAACATTTCATCAAGTAATAATATAACACTCCCTTTTGAGGTACTAGTCGTCTAAAATCAAGTTACGTATATTTCCTTTTACATTTCCGCTTCGTCTATTCATTCTTTTTATTTCATTTTATTGCACACTTGCATCGAGCAGGAAAATATTTTTTAGCCATTTTTGCTTCGACGATATACGATGGATATTCTAAAGTGGTGCTCTTGTTGCGTTAATAATCCGTTCACCTACAATTATTTTCCTTACGATTGCACGATATTACACTGGGCGAGCTTTTGTGAGGAAGGGATATCATTTATTTATTCACCTCGCATTGATGGACTTACCGGGAACTGGACTGACGGTTGATGTACTAATGGAGAGAGAGAGAGAGAGAGAGAGAGAGAGAGAGAGAGAGAGAGAGAGAGAGAGAGAGAGAGAGAGAGAGAGAGAGAGAGAGAGAGAGAGAGAGAGAGAGAGAGAGAGAGAGAGAGAGATTCACATTTAAATTATAGATGGCATTACATTTCAGACTACGAATTGACAGAGCATTAAACATCACACATGGACATTTTACTTGCGTAATACATCACACTGGGGAATTTAAGACAGTCGAAAGCACTCCGCCAGGTGTTCCATAGTGACGTGAGTGAGTGCACAGGTGTGACGGAGTGTGGTGAGGTGGTGAGGTTAGTAATGTGAGCTTACTGATGATGTGAGTGAGTATAAACATAGAAAGAGGTGAGGTGAATGAAGCTAGCGAGGTGAGTTTATATGATGGCACGAGTAAGAGTATTGATGGTTTAAGGTGAGGAAGAGGTGAAAGCAACTGAGAGAAAACTGAGTAGAGGAGAAAAGTAAAGAGTTTAGAAAGGTGAAAAGTAAAGGGTTTAAAAAGGTAAAAAAAAAAATGAAAAAAAGATGAGACAAAACTGAAAAAGGGAAAAATAAGGGAAATGGTGAGTACAGATAAGTAAAAAGCAGATTCTACTCACTTTATGTTCCCCTTCACTCACACCTGCCCATACCTGCTGAAACAAAAATCATTCGTGAACTATTCATACGTAACAAACTGCAAGTAAATTGAATTATGGAACACATATTGAAGACATACCTCGTGAATAAAAGAACAGTCAAGATTCGATAATATCTGAAAATAAAATGAATGATTAGTAAATGAAATTCACATACAAATAGTAACAAGAGTGAAAAAGACAAAATGAGGAAATTAAAGTACTATTTCATGGATTAAGAAAACAAAATTGACGACGGAATGACCACTAAAAAAAAATTACTAGTCTAATTTTTTGCTTTAAATATTACTGGGTGACATATGTTACGTCTCACTGTGCAAAATTGTGTACTTACATTGGTGATTGTGTACTTACATTGGTGATGATGAAAAGAAAAATAATGTATGATACAAATAGGGGAACAAACAGAATAATCGTAAAAGAAATAAATAAATAACCTTACACGACACTGGGTATCTTATAAGAACACATAATTTTTTTTTTTTTTTTTTTTTTTTTGCATGTCATGTACACCTTATTGTACAATTGTCTTGTTATTTGTTCCTTGTCCGTGTATCGCTGCGTTCGCCTCTACAGAGACTGATGCAAGGGAGACTTTGAATATCAAAAATCCAACGTGTAGAAAAGAAAAAGAAAAATCAAGAGAAGTATAAGAATCATCCACGAAAAGCAATAGTAGTTTGAACATTTACATTACTGATAGAGTTCATTTGTTAATTATCTTCACTATATTTTTTTCTCGTCTGTCTGTTCTTTTCTTCAATTTTTGTACCGTTACTAATCTTTCACTTTGCTACTTTTATTATTCGACCTTCTCAGTTTTTTTTTTCTTTTAGATATTTTCTTCGCATTTT
>NC_087173.1:5595485-5610485 GCF_035594125.1 Scylla paramamosain
TACATTAAATCTCTCTCTCTCTCTCTCTCTCTCTCTCTCTCTCTCTCTCTCTCTCTCTCTCTCTCTCTCTCTTGACACAGATTCGTTTTTTTCTCTCTTTTCTTTCTTTTCAGCTTCAGCTTCCCTACTTTCTCTGAGGCAAGTTCCCTCTTTCCTCTGATTAGTTATTTCTTCCATCCAGATAAAGGAAAAATACGAAGCAATAATAACCTTTATATATATATATATATATATATATATATATATATATATATATATATATATATATATATATATATATATATATATATATATATTTTTTTTTTTTTTTTTTTTTTTTTTTTTTTTTTGTCGGAGCATAAAACATGGAGGCGTTAACTGCGAACGAAATGTGAGAGGAAAATTCAATCAGGTATATATTTTTTTTTCAATCCTTCCTTTTGAATATGACCAAAAAAAACAATATACTGAGAAAAATAGTAAAAAAAAAATGAAACGTAGTAGAAGCTGGAGTACGAGGAGAGAGAGAGAGAGAGAGAGAGAGAGAGAGAGAGAGAGAGAGAGAGAGAGAGAGAGAGAGGAGGGACGGGAGGGAAAGGAGCAGATAGCAGAGGGAGTGAGGGAGGAAAGCTGGCAGGTCCTGTAGAGAACGTGTTATCGGGGCACGTGGAAGCGACAGCCTTTTAACATGGGGCCGCCGCGGTGAGGGTGCTACTGACAGCCAATTTTCTAAAAACCGGCCCAGAAACACGATTTTTCTCCTCGCTCAGCCTCCGATATGGTGGCGAGCCGAGTGCCGCTGACGACCCGCGCTGGCGAAAAGGTTAACCTCCTCCTACGCCGCCTCCTCCTCCTGATCCTCTTCCTCTTCCTCCTCCTCCTCCTCCTCCTCCTCCTCTTCCTGGTCTTCTCTCTCCGGTGTACTTGGCTGGGTCGGGAGAGTGAAGGATTTATTGGCGCTTCACACTATTTCACGCCATCCCGAATTTCCAAGCTGAGCCGACTTGCAATTTTTATCTTGTAGGAAAATTCAAACAAAGCGATAAAGGCAACTGGGAAAAATACGACACAGATGCATTTCTCTCTCTCTCTCTCTCTCTCTCTCTCTCTCTCTCTCTCTCTCTCTCTCTCTCTCTCTCTCTCTCTCTCTCTCTCTCTCTCTCTCTCTCTCTCTCTCTCTCTCTCTCTCTCTCTCTCTCTCAGGTAGTACATCACACCTGTGCCAAGTTACCTGCACCCTTGCTCCCAAAACCCTCGGATCAGGGAAGGACTTTTCTTTTGCCCCTGTACAATTGATATTTATTTCATACTATTTCATGAAGGTAATTTTGCAGGAATGTTATCGTACTATTTCATGAAGGCAGATTGTATGAATGTTATTACCAGTTTACTCCTGCTACTGCTAATGATAATATGACAGTACCGAGGTGAATTTTCTCATACACTCCGTCACCTTAGAAATATATCAAGGCAAAGAATGAGTATAGTTGAGTAAGAGATGAGTAAATTTTAGATGAATTTTACTGTTCCTACTGATTACGATGTAGTATTTAAGGAAACGTGTTAATGCTACTACATCTTGCAATCTTAATAACGTACAGGCGTCAAAAGTGAAAGTATAGGAAGGTGGGAGGGTGGAGGGTAATGTAGGAGAGGGAGGGAAAGAGAGAGACAGAGAGAGATTTACGTCAACACACATTCACTCCATGTAACGAAATAATAATTACTACACACACCAGCATTCATGATTGTGTTAACTATTCTTTGCTTTATTTGTCCTGATTTACTTGCGTTCACTGGGGACTTTTGTGGTCTCCAGGTTGGTCTGCTCTTCTTCTGGTATCGTCTTGACAACCCCTCAACTTTTCTTCATTATCTTCTGCAACATTCTCCTGCCAAACGTAACCAGTATTTTCAATCATTCAGTCCCCCTTTCTGGCAAACTCTGGGACTCTTTTTAACGTTTTACTTGCCTTTGGCCACTGTCACTCTTACATAGAAAAAAAATCATATGTTTTCCTTTGCTTTTTATATTTCTTTTCACCTGTGAGCATTTTTCCTTCGTGCCTTTCACGGAAGGAAAAAGTTTGTACAAAAAAACACGAGAAATCCAAACAGGAATAATAGAAAACAACGTAAATAATAAAAGAAAGGAAGCTCTGACGATTCGACGAGGAAGGAAAACTTATGGGCTTTTCTGAGGAGGAGGAGGAGGAGGAGGAAAAAGAAAGGTAAGAGGTGAGGTAATGAGTATCGTTAATGAGGAAAAGGTGAGTGAACGAGAAGAAAGAAAGCAAGAATCGGTGGTAGCTGGAAAAGGAAAGGGCACAGAGAGAGAGAGAGAGAGAGAGAGAGAGAGAGAGAGAGAGAGAGAGAGAGAGAGAGAGAGAGAGAGAGAGAGAGAGAGAGAGAGAGAGAGCAGGAATCGAATTAACACAATGGGATTCATCAACTTGGGGTCACCTGGAGGAGGAGGAGGAGGAGGAGGAGGAGGAGGAGCTTGTTAAGAGTCAGCAGTGCACCTCATTGCTACATTCTCTTTGCAAGACTTCTTGGCCCACACGAAATTCAATACCTCATTACTTTTTCTCTGCGTAATTAGTGCTTCTGATCTTTCCTCCTCCTTCTCCTCCTCTTCCTCTCCTTCCTCCAATTTTTCCTCCTTCCTCTCCTCCTCCTCTTCTTTCTCCTTGTTCCCTGTCCTTCATCTCCTATTCTGTCTAATTTTTCTTGTACTTTCATCTCTCCTTCTCTTCTTTTCTTCCTCCTTCACTTCTTTTGGTTTCTCCTATTCCACCTCCTAATCTTTCTCTTCTTTTAAGTTTCATCTTTTTCTCTCACGATCATCAATTCCACTACTTCCTCCTCCTCCTCCTCCTCCTCCTCCTCCTCCTCCTCCTCCTCCTCCTCCTCCTCCTCCTCCTCCTCCTCCTCTTCCTCCTCTTCTTACTTCTCGTTCCCCCTTGTCCTTCACCTCGTATCCTTTCTTGCTATTCCTGTACTTTCGTCTCTTCTCCTGCTCCTTGATTTCTCCCACTTGTTCCTCCTTATACTTCTCTTCTTTCAAGTTCTTCTTTTATCTTTCATCTGTTCCTCCACCTCCTCCTCCCTCCCCCCTCCTCCTCCTCCTCCTCGTCCTCCTCTTCCTCCTCGGCTGCTGTTCGTCGTCTTATCACAACCAAGAATCACACAACCCACGCTTTATTTCATTGTTTCGACGCTGTGCAAAGTGTTATCGGAAACGTACTGGGAGAGAGAGAGAGAGAGAGAGAGAGAGAGAGAGAGAGAGAGAGAGAGAGAGAGAGAGAGAGAGAGAGAGAGAGAGAGAGAGAGAGAGAGAGAGAAAAGTTAGTAAATACATCATGTTTGTAATTTAAGTTTTTATCTGTTGGTTTTTCTATCTGAAGTAAATTAGGAATCAGTAAAAAAGATCGTAATGTGGCGGTCGTATTACTCTCACACACACACACACACACACACACACACACACACACACACACACACACACACACACACACACACACACACACACACACACACACACAGTCAATCCCGTCCCATTATCGCCCCATAAAACCGCTTCACTGCCTCACAATACCACTCAATCGGCCATCACCACCACCACCACCACCACCATCACCACCACCACCACCACCACCACCACCACCACCGCCATCGCCACCGCCACCACGCCCTTCTCAGCAGGTCTCAGAGGGGCTTCTAATTCCTGAAACACCCACGGCTTCCCATCAGCTCGTGGCGGGTTTAGTTTCATTTGTTTTTATTCCACTCGGATTTCGTAATGATTGGAGATACTCTGAATTTTAAGAAGCATTCTGGGAACTTTACGTGAGGAAGGCTGTGGAAGGGAAGATGTCCAGGGAGATAGGGAAGAAAAATGTTTGATTAACTGTGCTTTATAAATTATGAAGTGGTTTTGCAATTAGACTTAGCAATAAATTGTATATTTTTCCCGTAAATATTGTGGGAGCTTCACGCTGAGTATGAGAAAGAAAACGTGAGGATGCAAATAAGAAGGAAGATATTTCAGTGCAGCTTTGTTTTGGAAATAATGAGCAGGTTTGATCAGAATTAGTTATATTGCAGGGATTCCCTCAAACATTGCTTGGCGCTTTACATGACAGAGCCTGGTAAGAAAACGTATCCGTGCCGTTATTCGTTTTTGGTTGAATCAGTTACATTCAGATATAATAATAACATGAGAGAATTTCCTGTAAACATTCTGGGACACACTACGAGGAAGCTTATGGAAAAGCATGCACAGACTGAAAGCAACTCATATCCACTGTTCTTTAAGGAAAAAAAAACTACTTAAAATACAAAATTATTAAAAGAAAATCATGAACCTAAAGAATGAAAACGTATACATGTTGCGAAAGAAAAACAGAGATCTCTATGATGAGACACGCAGAAATAGTAAGGTGAGACGACTAATCCGCTGTGGCGACTTTGCTGGCACCAACCAAAAGTAGAGGAGAGCTAATGAGGAGACACTTGTCACTTCAACTTGAAAAAAAAAAAACCTAAACTTTTTACTACTACTGACTACAGCTACCCATTTTACTGTCAACGTTGTCATTCATAATTACACTCCAAACTTGCTCCACATCTGAAGCATGTGAAGAAACCACACCAGTAAAAAAAAAGAAGAAAAAAAAAGATAAAAAGACGCGTTGCCCATTTGGAAAAAAAATATATATAGATAAATAAAAGACATATTGCTCTGAGTTAAGGAAGCATGTGAGGGGTGTGTCCAGAAGCCCCAAATATAACATAACAGTGACTTCCTTCATCGTTAATTCAGCACATGACCGGGATGAGTGATCACGCTCCTCGGACTGGTCTTGCCGTGACTCACAACGCCACCTGTACGCCTGCCTCATATGAAAATAAGATGATAATACAACGTGATTGTCGCATCGCATACTTGAAATATTGAATTCTCTTTTCATTTTGGTCTCAGATCTCATCCATTATATAAATCAGCTTGCACTGAAAATATAAAATAAGAGTTTATGATCGCATTTAGCACTTAAAACATTAAATCAACTTTTCATTTTGGTTTCATAGCTCATCCAAAATATATACTACCTTCCATTAAAACACAAGACTTTATTAGCGTACTGCTTACTTAAAAATCTTAAAATCCACTTTTCATTTTGGTTTCAGCGCTCAGACACAATACAAAACCTCAGACACAAAACCTGCTTACACAAAAAAAAAATTTGTCAAAATACAATATAAAATTAAATGACAAAGACATAAAATGAGCCACACGCCTCGATTTCATGCTTGACTCCATCGCATCGTGCCGAATTAGTCTCCAGATGCTGGCGGCGCGGGAAGCATTCAATGTGCTGTGGGGATTCCAACGCCACGCTCCTCATCACACCGGAAGGCAAAATTGTTCCACACTAAAGGTTACACATTTTTAATCCGCCTCAATTTCATCTTCACTGAGGCTGGCGGGGATCTAACGCCAAGCTCATCACCAGGTGGGTGGTAAAAAGCGACTCCGGAGTAAAGGTAACGAGTTTTGAATCGCTCTCAATTTCGCCTTTACTTTCCACGCTGGCAATGGTTCAGCGGGGCAAGAAGCTCAAGTACACGCTAATGCTGAGGGGAATGGATAGGTACCTCAGATTTAAGGTAAATAGTGAAATGTACAACTATCTTAATTGCACGTTTAGCTTTAAAAAAAATCATGAAAAACTTGCTCATATATATAGTTTTTGAAAGAAAATCATGAAAATAACTCAAAGATAAGTTAGTCGTCAAGAAAATCACGGAAAATTAGCTGAAAAGCATCTCAAATGCACGAAAATCACAGAAAAGTAGCTGCTACATAAACTTTGAAAGGCATAACATGAAAAGCTGCTCATATCTCTCCCAGGAAAAATATGAAAAAAGCCTCAAATACATCATTCTGAAAGTAAAAATCATGGAAAGTAACAAAAGTTTCTCGTACCTCTTTAAGAAAAACAACTAAACACACACACACACACACACACACACACACACACACACACACACACACACACACACACACACACACACAATCTTAAATGAATGCCAAAAAAAAACATAACAAAATTCACTCAAACATCTTACATCATTCTTAAAGGAAAATCACAAAAAAAAACACTCAAAAATGTATTAACCATCAAGTAAAAATCAAAATAAGGACCTCCACTGCACTTCCTCCAGCGAGTCAGTGACAAGATACAGACACTGCGTCAAGGGAGAGTTGGTGAGACAGACTGCAAACGTGACGCGACATCCACCCCAATAATTCAACCAAACGTCATCTTTGAGCGTGTCCTGCATCGCCAATTGACTGCCGGGAGGTGGTGGTGGTGGTGGTGTTGGAGGGAGGAGTGGAAGAGGTGGAAGCAGTGAGAATACAGGCAAGGACGTTATTGGGGACAGGTGAGGAGGCGGTAATGAGGTGTAGCTGTGGTTCACCTGAGTGCTGTTACCTGCGCCTCATGGGTTCAGTAAAGAAAAGTGCGCCGCCTGAGAGCCCCGGGTGATTGAGAGAGAGAGAGAGAGAGAGAGAGAGAGAGAGAGAGAGAGAGAGAGAGAGAGAGAGAGAGAGAGAGAGAGAGAGAAAGCATGAAAGATAAAAAAAAAAGGTAAAAAAGAAAAGAAAGGCATGCACGGACAGAAAAAAGAGGGTGAAACAGAAGAGAGAAATAAATAAATATGTGGATAAAATGAATAAACAGGGAGTGTATATAAAGGAAAAAAAAATAAGGGGGAAAAATGAACTGAAAACAAGATGAATAAAAACACAGACACACAGACAAACGAACAGGAAAACAAACATGTCAGAGGTACAAGAGCGTAAAAACACCGTAAGGAACAATAATTAAGCCACGTCACCCTAACAAGACCATTAATACGCCAGACAGCTAAATAAGGAATAGCGCGCTGCCTCTCCCACCAAGAAATCGCTACGGTATTCACAAACTAAAATTAGGAACAGAATCTGAGCATTTCAATCTTTATATCAGCTACTGTTATCATTTCTTAACATTCCGACTACTGAAAGCTCGTTTGCATGCTCACACAGGAAGAAAGACTATGAGATTCTTTTTTCCCCCTTGACAAAAGAATCAATTTAAGGGACCGTAATAAGGAAATCCATTGTCAAAAAATCTATACGTGATTATGTGAAAAAATCCAACAGTGGAAGATTCAACACAGAACCAACACAAGAGAAAAAAAGAAAGTAATCAGTATCTTAAAACATAAATCGAAAAACAAGTAAACAAATCGATCCATAAAACGAACACACCTAAAAAAAATAATAAATAAATGAATAAATAAAATAGCAAAAAAAACGTGACTGCTGAGGCGCGAACAGTGACGAAGAGTGTCATTGACCAGGAGAGGAGATACGGTTGACCTAGTGGTGGGAGGGGGAGGTGAGAGGGAGAGTGAGCAGAGATGAGAGGAAGGGGAGGCAAGGGAGGTGAAGGACAGCAAAGGGGAGATAGGTGGCAGGACATAGGGGGAAAGGGATAGATAGGAGGGAAAAATGAAGATACGAAAGGGATGATAGCTGGGACGAAAGGGAGGGAGAGGATGAAAGGGAGGATAAAAGGGAAATACGAGGGAGAATATTAAGAGGAGGAAAAAAGATAGGAGGGACGGAAAGGGTGAATGGAGGAGGGTAGAGAGAAATAGAGAGAGAGGGGAGAGAGAAAAGAGAGGCTAGAGAGAGAGAGAGAGAGAGAGAGAGAGAGAGAGAGAGAGAGAGAGAGAGAGAGAGAGAGAGAGAGAGAGAGAGAGAGAGAGAGAGAGAGAGAGCATGAAAGATAAAAGACTGGAAAAAAAGGAAAGAAAGGAATACACGAATAGAGAAAAGATGAATAAAACAGGAGAGAAAAAGAAACATGTAGATAAAATGAATAAACAAGGAGAGGATGTACAGGAAAAGAATGAAGGGGAAAAATGGATGGAAAATAAGAGAGGAAAGACAGACAAGCATCACCGCATCTTTGTTTCCCGGAGAAGGCATCATTTTTAAACTCTTTTTTTCCCTCGTTCTCTTTCATTATTATATCTTTCTTCATTATTCATTCTTTCTTCCTCCTGCGTCTCTTTTCTTTCCTCTTCTTACTCCATTAATGTTTTTTTTTGTCTCTTTATCTTCCTTTCTTCCATATTTTTTTTTATCATTATCATTTTTGGTAGTAAAGTTCAGTTGGCGCTTGTATTTTCCTTTTTATTCTTTTTTTATTTTTCCTGATTTTTTTTTTCATTACTCCTCACTTTCTTCCATCAGCCAATTCCCAGCAACCTCCTCCTCCTCCTCCTCCTCCTCCTCCTCCTCCTCCTCCTCCTCCTCCATTAACAGATCTCTTCCGGACCTCTCCTCAAGGCGCTTTTCTACATTCCCTCCTTCCTCCTCCTCTTCCTCTTCCTCCTCCTCCTCCTCCTCCTCCTCTTCCTCTTCCTCCTCCTCCTCCTCCAGTATAGCCCCGATAAGTCCACAACTGGTTAATCATATTTCCCAACTCATTACAGCCTCGTTAATGGAAACAGCCGCAGATGAATCCTTTCTTTCCTCTGTTATCATTTTATTGGTAGATATTTTTTTCCCTATTCTTTTGTTTTTCCTTCGTTTTTTTTTACTCTAGTTGAAGTTTCGTTATGAAAGCAAAAAGGTGATGTGAGCGAGAGAGAGAGAGAGAGAGAGAGAGAGAGAGAGAGAGAGAGAGAGAGAGAGAGAGAGAGAGAGAGAGAGAGAGAGAGAGTAACGATTCGTGAAGATAAGAGGAAGCCATTCACACATTTCATCATTTTCCTCAACCCATTTTTTTTTCCGTTTTCTATATCTCTAATTCTGACAAATGAGAGAGAGAGAGAGAGAGAGAGAGAGAGAGAGAGAGAGAGAGAGAGAGAGAGAGAGAGAGAGAGAGAGAGAGAGAGAGAGAGAGAGAAAGGGGAGATATTGGATGCCGTAAAAAGGAAAAAAAGGAGGAAAAAACTGAAATGTTACAGGTCAGAATGGGAGGAAGCTTTGAGTTAATCATTCTTTGTTTATTTAAGAGCGTTCCGTGATGTATGTTGCTTCGTAGAACAGAGAGAAGCTGGCATGATAAAAGGCTGAGCGCTCTCTCTCTCTCTCTCTCTCTCTCTCTCTCTCTCTCTCTCTCTCTCTCTCTCTCTCTCTCTCTCTCTCTCTCTCTCTCTCTCCTACATAGATACACTTTTTTTCATCTAATTATGTTTTTTTTTCCTAACCCGAAAGTTAGACTGGAAAGAAAAGTTTAGCGGCTCCAGATTTAGTGATTAAAGGCGCCATTGTCCTCCTCCTCCTCCTCCTCCTCCTCCTCCTCCTCCTCCTCCTCCTCCTCCTCCTCCTCCTCCTCCTCCTCCTCCTTCTCCTCTTTCTTCTCCACCTTCTCGTCTTTTCAGCCTCATTAATGATTTCGTCGTTCCCCTTTTCTTCCCCTTTCAGGATTTTCTTCTACGCCTCCTCCTCCTCCTCCTCCTCCTCCTCCTCCTCCTCCTCCTCCTCCACTCTTTCTTGTCTGTCACGCTCGGGCCGCTGCGCTCATCATCATCATCATCATCATTATCATCATCGCCACCACCACCACCACCATCATCATCATCATCATCATCATCATCATCATCATCAACATCTCTACCTTTTAAACTTTGGGGCGAAGCTTCTCTAATTCCAGGATGAAAAAATGGTGAGTGCTTTTTTTTTTTTCTTCCTCTGCGATGTTGACTTGTTCACTTAGTGTGACTTTCCCGATAAAGGTGTTTTCCTCCTCGGGATGTATTTGATCTCTGCCGACTTACACGTCAAGGGAAGGGAAGGGAAGGGGAAAAAAATGGCAAAATCTGAAAGTCACACAAAGAACACCTTCTTTCCTCTGGCGCTGCCTTTAGTCCAAACTTTGCAACAGTCGTTAATAACTCCCTCAAAAGTCCTCAATCACAACTTGCACTCTTGGCGCTCTTTTTTTTCCCCTCCACACAAGTTTAGAATTTGGCCCACCCACTCGCTGGAAAAGTTCTAATCCCCATTAAATCTTGCTCACGACCCAGACAAGCGGATGAGGCGCGGAGGGGCACAGCGGGCAGCCCTCCACACCTGTGCCGCTGTCAACAGGTGAGGCACGGCTGTCACTCACTCGCAGGAGAGGCGATGTAGGGGCGCGAGACTGGCATGGGAGGGGCGCTTGTCCGTCACGCTGGTAGGGAAAGAGAGGGATGAGAGAGGGAGATAAGGAGGAAAAGTGTTATAGAGGAAATGGAAAAGGCAGAGAAGAAGGAAGGAGGGAGGAAAAACAGGGAGGGAGAGAGAGAGAGAGAGAGAGAGAGAGAGAGAGAGAGAGAGAGAGAGAGAGAGAGAGAGAGAAAACAGGGAGGAGAGAGAGAAAGGAGAAACGTGACAGAAAACGCGCAGGAAACTAGTTTAGAGGAGACATAACAGAGAGAGAGAGAGAGAGAGAGAGAGAGAGAGAGAGAGAGAGAGAGAGAGAGAGAGAGAGAGAGAGAGAGAGAATGTATTAAGTGAGCACCAAGCTTCTCCTGCCACCACAACACCGAGTAAACATCACTTTAACACAGTCCGAAGGTGGTATTTGCATCTTAAGAACATTCGTGCGAGTTTTTCTTCCCATAAATTTCCTTAATGCTCTACGCGGAAGGCCGGCGGCGGAGGAGAGGACGGCGAGGGGAGCACAGAGGAACACAAAGGAAGGACAAAAAGCAGTAGGTATCGCCCGCACTTTTACGAGGCTGTTTGTGATAAGCTCTACAAATGTAAAGACATGTAGGACGAGAGAGAGAGTGAGAGAGAGAGAGAGAGAGAGAGAGAGAGAGAGAGAGAGAGAGAGAGAGAGAGAGAGAGAGAGAGAGAGAGAGAGAGAGAGAGAGAGAGAGAGAGAGAGCACCTTGAAATACTTAAGCAAAGGTAGTGAATGTACAGAGTCTTTGATCAACAGACACGAATTCCAACATCAAAAGCTGAAAGAAAAACGTCTCGACTATACACAATATTGTCGTGAACCTGTGTGTGTGTGTGTGTGTGTGTGTGTGTGTGTGTGTGTGTGTGTGTGTGTGTGTGTGTGTGTGTGTGTGTGTGTGTGTGTGTGTGTGTGTGTGTTAGTGCTCAAAGGTGAAGAGACAGAAGCATTTGGCAAATTCCGCGCCCCGAGCGAGCGAAGTTGAGGACGAGGGAGATAAAAGAGAGAGAGGCGGGAGAGTAAAAGAGGAAAACAATTCACTACAACACCTGATGGACTCTGCCAGGTTAATGAGGTGACAGCGCGACACAAACGTACAAAAATAAACGTGACAAAAATTGAGCGAGCAAATAAACGAGAGAGAGAGAGAGAGAGAGAGAGAGAGAGAGAGAGAGAGAGAGAGAGAGAGAGAGAGAGAGAGAGAGAGAGAGAGAGAGAGATCGGTTAACACAGGACCACGCGAGGGCAGAATTCAATTAAAGAATCTAATACCAAAGGATGTGGGACGCTGGCAGAGGCGATCCAACCCTATTACAGAGACAGAAATGGGGTTCGATTCCAGTTGTGCGAGATGTTCCCAGGACGTACACAATCCCCCCACTCCCCACCTTCCCCCTTCCTCCCCAACACACCTCCTGGACCAATACTGCCCCCAACATACGGTTCTTTCTGAGTACGAATTGGTCTTGTTCGGCGCCCAGCCTTCCGCACTCAAACGCAATGTATATCAAGTCTTTTCGGGTATTCATCAGTGTGTCGACGGCCAGCGGGGGAGTCACACGTCCGCTTCTTTCACTCCTCCTGCCTCCTGGATAAATTTTCGCGGCTGGAGTAAGAAATGCTCACCGCGGGACCTTGATTTTTACCAACACCAGCAGTGAAAAAAGTGTCCACGAAGGGATACTAAATCTCTCTCTCTCTCTCTCTCTCTCTCTCTCTCTCTCTCTCTCTCTCTCTCTCTCTCTCTCTCTCTCTCTCTCTCTCTCTCTCTCTCTCTCTGTATCCTCCTTAATCCTCCCTTCATGAGTCTGTTCCTTCTCTTCCTCTTTTTTTTTTCTTCTCTCTCTAGCTCTTTCTCCTGCATCCCTCTCCTCTCACTCTCTCTCTCTCCAGCCTCACCTTTATCATCCCTTAATCCCTCCTTTTCCTCTCGTTTTCCCTCCATTTCTCCCTCCATTCTCTCCAGCCTCACACTCATTACTGTCATTCATCTACCTTCTCCTCCTTCAGTCCCCACGCGTTGCTTTTCTGGCTACTTGCATGTCTCTTCCTGCTTCTCAAATGGTTAGGTGGTACATCACTATCTCTGTATTCCTTAGCGTTGTGGCGTTAGATCTCTTTAATTAACATGTTGTGAGAGACACTCGGGCGTTCCATGACTAATCAGAAACGCCTCGCTCTTTCACCACCACTATTTCAAAGGCCACAGAGGTAAATTAGCCGAGTTACAGTGTTTCTCCTGCTAATACTTTAGGAATCTTGGTAATCTGTCCATAGCATCATAAAAAACAGCCTTAAAACTGTGTAAATTGAACTAGAGCCTCTGGAATTTAGTCGAGATCCGAGCGGAATGTTTCAAAATATGTTCCTGTGAGTGATAGTCAGATACGGATTACATAAGAACATAAGGGAGGAAGCTGCAAAAAGCCGTCAGGTCTACAGGTGGTAATTCTCGGATGAATCTTACGTATCTTCAACCTATCATCCTCAACCATCATCTGTCTCTTATCATGCTCTGATGGGAAACATTTGGGCATTCAAGAGTGTTTCCATGATTTTATTGAGTTTAAAAAGGATTACAAAGCTTTTCCCATGATGCTAGCTTAACAAGGATTAAATGGCGTTTCTATGATTCTAGTGATAGCTTAACAAGGATTATATAAGATTATAGACACTAAAGGAAGCCGCAAGAAGCTTTGTCACCCTGAATATACAAAGCCGATTTTATGTATTATTTTCTCTTTTTTCTTCCTTGTCTTCAGCCTCTCTCTCTCTCTCTCTCTCTCTCTCTCTCTCTCTCTCTCTCTCTCTCTCTCTCTCTCTCTCTCTCTCTCTCTCTCTCAATACGTTTCATAAGAACTATTTTGTTCTCTTTTCTCACATTGTCCCTCAGGTGATTATTAATATTTTGTCCATTCTTGAATTCCTCTCTTTCTTGCCTCACATTGCTCCTATTTTCACATTTTCTCAAATCCTCTTTTGTTATCAAGGGAATTTTCACCATTTTTTCTTCTTTAATTCATTCTTCATGGCGATTCCCAAGAAATGCCAGTTTTTTTTTCTCTTCTTTAATGCTTTTCTCTCTCGTCTCCCGTTGTCACCTCAAGGCGATTCTTGAGAATTCTTTTCTCTTCTTTAACTGTTCTGTTCATTACTTTACGTCGTCAATGCGTGAGATTTTCACGAGATATTTTGCATCTTCTTTAATACTCGTGAACTGCTACGTGTAGGCATCATGGCTTCTTGCAGCTTCCCTTATGTTTTTACGTTCTAAAGGCAAATAAATAAAACATGTCTCAAATACTAATAAATAAAATTCCTCTGCCTTGTCCCCTCGCTGTCCCCAAGGCGGCAGCTAGCGAGGCATTTAGCGGCGCCGGGAGCAACAGCCGCCTCGTTTCATTCATCCGCAGCGTCATGTCATATTATTTTCCTCGCAGTTGTTAAATCAGGGCGCGGCGAGGACAGTTTTATTGGCGGGGAGACTCACTTATTCTGGTTCCCGCAGAAAGAACGAGAGGGGAAAACTCTTTCATTATCAGTAACCCATAAAGTGTAACCCACCCGCACCGCCCCGCCCCACCCCGCCCCTCTACGCCCCTGCACGCCCACCCCCATTGCTCAGTGCCCCGCCCCGCCCACCCGTGTACGAGCAACCCTTAACGTCACGCAGACACGCCCCACACGCTCCCCACGCCCCATGAAAGAAAACGGGCGGCAGTTCCTTGCTTTTCTCGCTCCCTCGACCAATCAAACGTGCTTTTCTCCCGCGTGACGCACCGTGATTGGCTGCCCAGGGAGGGATGTTTTCGCGCACTCCAGTGGATAAAATGTTGAGTAGTTCATGGGTTCCCCGGCCAATGAGCTGCTTCTTTATGGCGCCTTCCACGCTGTGATTGGCTGGGAGGGGGTGTTTGGGTGAGTGGGTGATGTTAGGATGGTAATTTCTACGACTACTACTACTACTATTACTACTACTAGTGAATATAGGATATTTCCCACAAAAATAATGACAGTGACTAAATGATGGGAAACGATAAAACTGCTTGCATTAGTAGTAGTAGTAGCAGTAGCAGTAGTAGTAGAGTAGTAGTAGTAGTAGTAGTAGTAGTAGTAGCAGTAGCAGTAGCAGTAGCAGTAGCAGTAGTAGTAATAGTAGTGACAGGGGCAAAAAAAAAAAAGAAAAGAAGACTCGTAATCCCACATGTCCAGGACACGTTCAATCTCACACTTGAAGAGTTATCTCGTGTTTTTGTGGCTCAGGGAGGAATTAGGAGGGAGGAAAACACGGGAGAGAAAGAGAGGGGAAAGAGAGGCAGGGGAAGTGAGGGGAGAGAGACATGAAGGGAGAGGAAAGGAGGAAAGGAGGTAGGGGGAGAAAGGAAGGGCTTTGGGAGAGGAAAAGTGCGAAGGGGGATGGGGGAAAAGTGTTAGGGAAGGAAAGGAGGGAAGGGGAATGAGGAAGGGCTTTGGCAGAGGAAAGGAGGGAAAGGGGAGGGGAGGAGGGGGAGAGAGGAGGACCTTGATTCACGGCAGGAGGACAAACAAGGTAGTTAAGATTGGGTGAGCCCCGCGCTGGACACTGGGACCGAAGATTTTCCTGTCTGAAATATATGGAGTGGAGAGAGAGAGAGAGAGAGAGAGAGAGAGAGAGAGAGAGAGAGAGAGAGAGAGAGAGAGAGAGAGAGAGAGAGAGAGAGAGAGTTTTGGAGTGTAGGGGAAGAAGGGAAGGAGGAAAGTGGAAGGGAGGGAAGGAGGTGAGGAAGGAAGAGGGAGGTAAGAA
>NC_087173.1:5612985-5617985 GCF_035594125.1 Scylla paramamosain
TGTTAAAAATCCGCCTCATATTTCTATTTTAAGGACAAAAGTAGATTAAAAAAAAGGTAAAAATAAAATCCAGATACACGTGCAGTACTTTACCATCACAACACTTACATTTCCTACACTTTTCTTCACTTTCCCTTCCCCTCATTTTCCCTTTCCCTCTAGTCGCCTCATTAGCACCACAAATATTTCCCTATGCTGAGATGTAACCTGAAGACTACGCTGGTATTTTGATGAGGGCAAAAGACAAAAAAAGAGCACGTGATATCTCTCTGAAAAAAGTTTATCTGTCATCATCTGGAGTCATTTCGAGGCCCAATCTCTATCAAGCTGTCCGCATCAATCAGCATCAATCTTTCTCATCTCACAAATTCGGTGAAATCTTTGTTCTTCATTATCTCTCCCTGCCAGCACCTTCCCTCTCCCCCAGCCATACCTATTCTTTCCCTTCTTCTTCTTCTTCTTCTTTTTTCTTTTTTTTCTCTTACTTCTTCTTTTATCCATCCAAGGTACATCTAAAACTATCGTTATTCTAGTTCTTATTATGTTCCTCCTCCTCCTCCTCCTCGTACTACTACTACTATTACTACTACTTTTCCTCCTTCTCCTCCTCGCCTCCCTCCCCCGCCTAGCAGCCCAAACCAACCGTCTCACACAAGTACCAAGATACAGACATCATATTCACGCCCTGCCCTGACGCCAATCACCACAACCACCACACACACCACCACTATCACCACCACCACCACACGCACCAGCACATTACTATTACTCCAGCACTATCAGCACCACAGACATGGAAGGGATATTAGCCACAACACCTCCACACAACACCACTATTAACACCACCACCTGCGTATCAACACCACCATTAATATAAAAAACCACGACACCAGCACCACACCACACCACGCCACGCCACCACCAGCACCACCAGCCACCCTTCCCCCTCACTTCACCCTCTATCCAAAACCCAATAGCATTACACGACCTCTCACATTTCCATACCCTGCTCGTGTACTCCCCCGCCTCTCACTCTCACTCTCACTCTTCCCCTTCCTCCCCCACTCAGGAACCAACCCATCGCCACGCCCCATCTCCCTCGTCCACATAGCCACACCCATCACCCACCCACCCTCCCTCCCGTGCCCATTTCCTGCAGCCCTCGCCAGCACTTCCCCATAACAGGTTATTCTCCACCATCACTACCTCCACCTCCTCCACTACCTACACCTCCTCCACTGCCTACACCTCCCATTACCACCGCCACACCTGTCCTGACCCTTAAACCTCTACGACTTGTTCTCTCTCTCTCTCTCTCTCTCTCTCTCTCTCTCTCTCTCTCTCTCTCTCTCTCTCTCTCTCTCTCTCTCTCTCCGCCATTAGCCTATACAAAAACCCATAGGCGAGGTGAAGACAGCGAGATGGCCAGTCAGGAGGAGCTCAGGGCCCGGGAGAGAGATTACATCGTCAGGAGGGAGCCTTGGGGACTCCTTCGCGACGGTCATAAGGCTGCCCGACCCTCAGTACGCGGGAGTGAGGCGCCGCTGAAAACTGTGAGGGCTGTGGCGTTCCTCAGGGTGGGAAGAATGAAGACACGTATTGGTGAAGACTGAAGGAAAGGAGAGAGGTAAGGAAATAGTGAGGGAAGAGAATGAAGAATGGTAAAAAAAAGAAGATATGGATAGGAGGAAGAGGAAAATGGAAAAGAGATAACGAGAAAAGGGGAGGAAGGAAGATATAAAGGAAAGTGAAAAGGAGATATGAAAAGAAGGGAGGGAAGAATGGTATGAAAAGGAAGAAAGCATGGAACGAGAGAGAGAAGAAAGGGAAGGGTGCGAATTAGCAAAGGAAACGAGAAAGGGGTGGAGAGAAGGATGAGAAGGAAAGTAGAGGATGAAAAGAAAGAGGAAATGGAGAGAAAGAGGAAAAGGAGAGAGGGAAGAAAAGAGGGATTTGGTATGAAAGGAAGTATACGTAATTGCCTTTGTTTTGTTTTGTTTTGTATTTACCATAAAAATACGGTACACTTCTCGTATAATTCGCCACAGGAAAGGCAGTAGTAGTAGTAGTAGTAGTAGTAGTAGTAGTAGTAGTAGTAGTAGTAGTAGTAGTAGTAGTAGTAGTAGTAGCAGTAGTAGTAGTAGTAGTAGTAGTAATAGTAGTAGTAGTAGTAGTAGTAGTAGTAGTAGTAGTAGTAGTAGTAGTAGTAGTAGTAGTAGTAGTAGTAGTAGTAGTAGTAGTAGTAGTAGCAAGATTTTTCACTCCTGCATAAGCTACACAAAGATCTATAATGATGATGATTTTATTCCCATTGCCTAAAAAAAACACACACACACACACACACACACACACACACAGACGTATAAATTATGCCATTATTCCAGTCACAATCACTCTTCCCGAGGCATCATCACAACCACCATTATCACCATTAGCACCAGGACCAGCCAGTAATAGAGGCAGCAGCAGTGGTCTCTTGGTTGACACGCTCACCACTCAAGCCTCGCCCTTTAAACACCAGACAGGTACGAACATTTTACTGGCGCTCATCAAACTTTCACTCCTGCATCAGCGGTTCGGGAGCTTGTCATTACCGAGGCGCCAAGTCCATCTGGTTATGCCCCGCTGGATACTGACACGAGTACACGAGGCTACCATTGCATATTGACGCACACACAAGTACCTCTTCTAAATACCGCTGGACACATAAGAGCGCACCCTGTCATCGGCGCCTCACTGATCCATTGCCTGCAGTGTGGTGTGGTCGGGGAAGCACGTGGCAGTAATGTGTCTTCTTAAAGAGCTGCGGCAGGAACCACCATGTAACTTTTTTTTTTTTTAATGAGAAATCTATATAGTGTTTCTTTTTCTATTGGTTTCTTTTTAAAGTACGAGTCTATTGATGTTAGCAGCAGATATCATAGAGAATATGTATATATACAGTATTACTTTTTTTCATAAATCATGAACTCATAAACCTTCCTTGGTCTATAATAAATACGCGCTGTCAATATCTTCACTACTTTGTGTTTATGGCGGCAGTGAGTTGAGGCTGAGGCATTTGGCATTACCAGCAGATCACGTCAAGAAAATGTATAAAGTATTGGAATTTATAAACCATCACTAATTCATAAACTTTCTTTGCGCTAAGTACGTATCGCCAGTAATGTGTGCGCAGCGGCAGTGGGTCAGGCAGAGTCTATTGGCATTAGTAGCAGATATTTCTCCCAGTCTGTGGTCGATGCCGCGTCGCCTCGCCGCCACGCACACGCCTCCATAGGACCACGTATCGACAGCCCCGCTAAGGTATGAAGGGCTCGCCTCCATTCTTCTTTGTACCCCACACTGAGATGGGGCGTGCTGGCAGCCAAAAACACACACACACACACACACACACACACACACACACACACACACACACACACACTATAAGGCTTATTGATATATGTTGTAATATGTACTATTTGAAATATCATTATCATAATTAACTATACAAGGAACAACAACAACAACAGTAACAACAACGGAAAAAACAACAATAAACAAACAAACAAAACCAATAACAATGACGATGATGACGATGAGAATAATAATAATAATAATAACAATAATAACAATAATAATAATAATAATAATAATAATAATAATAATAATAATAATAATAATAATAATAATAAATAATAATAATAATAATAAAATAATTCGTATAGTATAATAATAATATATAGTATAGTATAGTAATAATAATAAAATAATTCGTATTCGTATAAAATGATTCGTAGAGTTTTTTAACTATTTTTTTCCTGTAACACACACACACACACACACACACACACACACACACACACACACACACACACACACACACACACACAACGCTTCTCCCTCTCAACTAGAATTTGCATAAATAATCTGGAAACTTTTAATGAAAAACAAAAACAGAATAAGCCTAAACACTCCCCCCACACAAACCAAGAAGAATAAAGTTAACACACACACACACACACACACACACACACACACACACACACACACACACACACACACACACACACACACACACACACACACACACGAATAAAAAATGTGGGGTGAAAGTTAAAGAAATATACATTGAGAGAGAGAGAGAGAGAGAGAGAGAGAGAGAGAGAGAGAGAGAGAGAGAGAGAGAGAGAGAGAGAGAGAGAGAGAGAGAGAGAGAGAGAGAGAGAGAGAGAGAGAGAGAGAGCGAAGGGAGAAATGGAAAGATAATACGAAAGAGGTGAAGAAAAGAAGAGTATGGAAGGAGAAAAAGAGGCTGAAGAAAATTAAAAAAATGAAAGTAAAGGAAAAAGAAAGATGAAAAAGCTGGAAATGGCAGGGATATGTAGAGACATGGAGATATAAAGAAAAGGGAAGGGTAGAAGATGGTATATAAAAAAGAAAAGGAAATAAAAAAGAAAAGAGAAGAAAAAAGTAGACGGGGAAGAGAGGGAGACAGGAGAGGGACAGGAGAAGAAAAAAAAAGTGGGGAGGAAAGGGAGAGGTGTAGAAAAAAGAAACGAGGGAACAGAGGAGAAAAGGAAAGAAAGAGAAAGGGAAGGGGCAGGAAAAGGTTTAAAGAGAAGTAGAATTGAAAAGAAAACAAGAAAAGGAATTAAGAGAAAGTGAAGGTTAGGGAGGGGAAACGAGTGGCGAGGCAGAATGGGAGATAAAAAGAGAAAGGAAAGACGGGAAGAAAAGAATGGAGGAAAGGGAGGAGAATGGCGTGAGGTAAGGTATAAGAGGTGGTGGTGGTGGTGGTGGTGGTGGTGGTGGTGGTGAGAACACGAAGTAACGTTCTAAAAGTTGGTAACAAGGTTAGTGGGCTGACGTCTGAGGCTCGAGAAAGGTTACCTCTCTCAAAAATATCCAGTGTGTTTTTTCTCATATTTTCTTTGATATGAACTCTCTCTCTCTCTCTCTCTCTCTCTCTCTCTCTCTCTCTCTCTCTCTCTCTCTCTCTCTCTCTCTCTCTCTCT
>NC_087173.1:5622985-5627985 GCF_035594125.1 Scylla paramamosain
TGTGCAACGCACCTTCACATATCTCCTCCATATCTGACAACGTGTAAGTAATTTGCATACCTGGAAAAGAAAAAAAATTCACTCGTTAAAACAATATACACACACAGCAAAATTAAAGCCATGAAAAGTGAACGAGTCTTACTTCCTTCATATTTCATCAGAGCTTAAATTTACACGTCCATGAACTTCCTTTTATTTTGTAATTATGAAACGCGACTACAGGTCAGGTCAACACGATAACTCAATGATTATACTCATATTATATGTTATATATATATATATATATATATATATATATATATATATATATATATATATATATATATATATATATATATATATATATATATATATATATATATATATATATATGTCCTGAATTTACTGAATATATTTAAATTAACACGTATCTCCCTTCCCTTTCCTTCCCTTCCCTTCCCTTCCCTTCCCTTCCCTTCTCTTCCCTTTCCTTCCACGCCGAGCATCGCACAGTGGGAATTTAAAGTCATTTCTGCTTTGGATATCAAGTGGGAAGGTACTGGTGACACTCTCTCTCTCTCTCTCTGTCTCTCTCTCTCTCTCTCTCTCTCTCTCTCTCTCTCTCTCTCTCTCTCTCTCTCTCTCTCTCTCTGGCTGGCTGGCTCCCCTGTCTCCACCGTGGCTAATGGTCCGCCAGCCTCCCGAGTTACGAGACACGGACGCCAATACTTTTGTCACCTCCTGATAAAGTGTGATTCTTACTCATACATATTTCTTAATTATCGAACTAGATTTTAAGGGGAATCTCTCTCTCTCTCTCTCTCTCTCTCTCTCTCTCTCTCTCTCTCTCTCTCTCTCTCTCTCTCTCTCTCTCTCTCTCTCTCTCTCTCTCTCTCTCTCTCTCTCTCTCTCTCTCTCTCTCTCTCTCTCTCTCTCTACTGACCACGCTCACAGGTAAATAATCCAAGCCGGAGATTCAATGCAGAAGGCAGGAGTTTGGTCACCTGTTATTACACTGACGAAGGCGAGGGAGGGAAAAGAGAGAGAGGACGTAAGTGAAAGGAATGGTCGGGTGCGCGCTTTGTATCAATTAGAGAGAGAGAGAGAGAGAGAGAGAGAGAGAGAGAGAGAGAGAGAGAGAGAGAGAGAGAGAGAGAGAGAGAGATTACAGGATCGCAATAAGTGTCGGCCGCATGTTGTTTCCGGCGCAGATTTACAGAATAAATGAACGAAAAGGAAACTTAATATATTACCGGCAATGGCGTCTCTCTCTCTCTCTCTCTCTCTCTCTCTCTCTCTCTCTCTCTCTCTCTCTCTCTCTCTCTCTCTCTCTCTCTCTCTCTCTCATGGATCATTCTCAAAAGTTATATCCAAAATCATCACTGGAATCGCGAAAACACCCTTGATAACGCTAATAACTTTCAGCACAGCCATTTCAGAACACAGCTACAATATAATAGCACCTACTGCTGACTTAATATAACTTTCCTTACCACCACTTGTCATTAACTGTCTCATAGCCTGTCTAGAACACAAACTTGCAAAACACAAACTTGATATGACGTTTATAAACAGCATTTGCCATTAATCGTTTCACAGTACCTGACCGGAACACAAGCACAAGTTACCTGGCCGAGGCGCAGTACAGGTGGCAGTGACGTTTACCCTCGTTAGCTCCACCGGGGACGCACTTCCTGCCTTTTTTCCCCACATTAATTCACACCTGACCTTTACGTAATAAATTTTTAGCCCCGCTTTGAAGGCCGGCGAGTGACGAGCGTACGGTTCTGGCATGGCGCTGAAGTACCGGAGGGAAATGCGGGATATTCGGTTTGTTCGGCTCCTCCCTCGCCTTTAATAATGTGTAAGGCAATATACCATGAAAGCTGGATATGCCCGCAGCCCGTCGTTTGGAGAGAGCGTGGTCTTATTCGCCTCTTCAGACTCCAGGCACGTGAATATTAAGTGTTCCGCATGTAATAATCTTAACTCTCCCTGTCACTAATGGACGCTGCAGCCTTCGATCCCCCGCGCCGAGAGTGAAGGCGAAGGTGAAGGGAAAGGTAGGTACAGATATGCATACAGAGGGACAGCAGGGGTTAGGTGAGGGAAAGATATGTAGATTGGTAGATAGATAGATAGATAGATAGATAGATAGATAGATAGATAGATAGATACAGATATATAGATAGATGAGGGAAGGTACAAGCTGATCCACGAGGTTTAGGAAAAGATAGATTAAAGAAAAAAAAGTAAGAACTCCACAGCATAACATAAATGAGGGTTGCCCACTGCCAGCTAGTTTTATTATTATTATGCGAGGTTAGACTTGCCAGTTCTTCCCCTCAGTTCTTGTTGCCGTCCATTCATGTCTTAGTTCCTTCTCATTTTGATCAGACTTTCCTCTAGTTCATTCTTGTTCTTGCTATGTCTTGTTATACTCAACGTTTGTTCTGTCCAATTCTTGTCACAGTTACCGCTTATCTTACTTAATTTTCCTATTAGATATCTCTTGTTCTAGTTCATTTTTTTTTATTTAATTTACGCTTGTTCTTGTTAACTCTGCTTGTAGTCTCTCTCTCTCTCTCTCTCTCTCTCTCTCTCTCTCTCTCTCTCTCTCTCTCTCTCTCTCTCTCTCTCTCTCTCTCTCTCTCTCGTATTAGCTGAGAATTTAAAAGACTCTTCTCGAATATTTGACAATTTTCCTGCATATTTGTGTTCGTTTTCGTATTCATGCATGTCAAGAATTTGTATTCAGAGAGCAGACTTGTACATTTGCTCAGGGAGATGTGTAACGAGAGAGAGAGAGAGAGAGAGAGAGAGAGAGAGAGAGAGAGAGAGAGAGAGAGAGAGAGAGAGAGAGAGAGAGAGAGAGAGAGAGAGAGAGAGAGAGAGAGAGAGAGAGATAACAGACATGCAATTCAGGTTATGATCTCTCAAGAAGCAAGTAAGCGAGTAAGCAGAAGCCATTACAACAACAACAACCACAACAGCAACAGCAACAACAACAACAACAACGACAACGACAACAACAATAATAATGAAAATAATAATAATAATAATAATAATAATAATAATAATAATAATAATAATAATAATAATAATAATAATAAGAGTAATAAGTAATTAGTAGTAGTAGTAGTAGTAGTAGTAGTAGTAACTCAAAAATAGTAGGTCAGTCAGTCAGCCCATCAACACCATCACAACACCATCTAAGCAACCAAACACACCACTAGCACACCACCAACACCTCGAGTCAACACCACACTGCACACTACAGCAGCGATGATAGTGATGGCAATGGTGGTAGCAGTAGTAGTGGTGGTGGTAGTAGTAGTGGTGGTGGCGGTGGTGGTGGTGGCTAAGACTAGTCGGCGTGGCAATGGAACAAATATTTCCCAGGCAACCTTTCCCTTTTCACCCGTGGACTTTCTGGCTTGAAGTTAAAGCCTCGCGATCACCGTGACTTGTGCGCCTTTAACAACAACGCGGCGGCGACGACGGCGGCCAAGTTCACACACAACTTCCCTGCGGCCTCGATGGGACAAGTTTTGCTGAGGGCGGAATGTCTGGACTTCAACCCCGTCCCGGGAGGCTTAGCACAGGTGTGGCCATGTGGCGCAGGTGTGTGTGGTACTGCTGCTGGTGGTGGACGGCTAGAGGGAGAGGAGGAAAGGAGAATTGGAGGAGGAGGAGGAGGAGGAGGAGGAGGAGGAGGAGGAGGACAACGCCGACGACGATGAGGAGAGATTATTATGATTTTAAACCACATTTTACACTACAGTTGTAGTATAACAACAACAACAGCAACAACAATAATAATAATAAAAGCTGTATCATCAGAAGCATTCAAATTCTACAGAAGACAGGAATAATCCTCCGGGATAAGTAATCCGACTAAAAACCCAGCAGAAGTATTAGTAACACTCGTAAATCACTGTACTGACACAAATGGAGAGTCTCCTGTAATGTGCAGTAGAGCTTATTACTCGAGAGATCAAGTTGCATTAATATTTTTACCAAGGAGACGAAACATCATTTAGAGCTGTTCAGTTCTCATTATGCTGTGGATCAGTTGGTCTTTATTTAATGTGCTTAGAATGTAACACCATGATTTGTAGGAGGAAATATTGCACGGGCGGATATTGACAGCGTGGAAGGGGAATTCATAATGAGTGAGAGGGAAAAGTAAGATGTGTTAAAAAGAAAGAAAAAAATATTGTTTTTTTTATTATTATGTTTAAAAAATAACTTTGAAAGGACAGTTTTCGATAAATCAAACAAGAATTTTCTTTCCATGATGTTAAAATAAACTGGAAAAGGACTTTCAAAACTTAAAGAAGAACCATTGTACATAAGTAAAATATTATTTAGAGTTCTTAGGAGTGCGGTATAGATAATAATCGTACTTAACTTAAAAAATAAATAGATAAATAAATAAAAGTAAGATACTTAAAAGTACACTTTTCAAATGACATACACTTTTTATATCAATATTCTTCAACTTTTCATAATTTAATCTTCTGTAATCTTAGTGATTTTTTTTTCAGAAAAAAATTTCGACTTTTTTGTACCTATGCTTAAAAAAAAAAAAAAAAAAATAAAGTGAAAAATTTGAATTTTAAAAATTTTACCTGATAATTGGGATATGTTCTTTATTTAAAGAATCATTGTACATATGTAATAATATCACTTAGAGTTCTTAGGAGTGTGAATTAGGTAATAATCATATTTCACTTTTTTTTTTTTTGAATAAATGAAGATACTTGAAAAAAAGATACATTTTTTCGATTGATATATAATTCTTATATTAATATTATTCTAGTTTCCATGATTTAATCATCTGTAATCATAGTTGAAATTTTTTTATCGTAATTTATTTGTATTTTTGTACAGTTACGGACCTCTGTTAAAAAAAAAACTGAAACAATTTCAATATATAATTTTTTTATCTGATAATTGGAATATGTTCTTTACTTAAAGAAGAACCATTATACATATGTAAAATAATATTATTTAGA
>NC_087173.1:5632985-5635485 GCF_035594125.1 Scylla paramamosain
TCTCCGGCTTTTTCCTTCTCCCCTCCTATTCCCTTCTTTCTCGTTCTCTGGTTCCCTCCTCTCAACCTTTTCTCCCTCCTTCTATTCCCTCCATTCTCGTTCATTCACTCCCTCCTCACAAACTGTCCCTCCTTCTATTCCCTCCTCTCACCCTTCTCCTCTCACTCTCTCCTCCTCCAGCAGTATTTGCATCGGGTAAAACCTTAACGATGAATGTTTGCGTTGAGGCAAGTCATAACATCAAATATTTACGAGGATAAACGGTGTCTTTAGAGAAGCTATTTATTATAATGACGTTAATAATAATAATAGCCGCCGCACGTGACATGGACAATTATGGAAGAATTTATTATCATTCCTGACGGACCGCGTGTCACTTTTTTTTTTTTTTCATAACGGAGGAAAAATTGCACCGGATTCTAGTAATTTATTTTTGCGGCTTGACAGTAAAGTCTTGGCTAATTAATGCTTCTAAAACTACATTGACTACACGAAGCCACCTGTGTTTTTACTAAGTGTATTTGTATTTTTAATGAAGGTTCATCAGAGGGTTGAAATATGCTCCCTCCTCCTCCTCCTCCTCCTCCTCCTCCCAAACACAAGCGTCTGCCACAAGGCTTCACTTTCGTACATCATTAAAACTTTCTCAGTTTTCTTTTTACTTCCTGAGTGGCTGGGTTTTCTTCATTTTTATTTTTCCGCCTGTCCAATTACGCATTGTTCCTCTGCTTCTCTCTCGCACTGATACACTCACTCACTCGCTTGCATAATTCTCTCTCTCTCTCTCTCTCTCTCTCTCTCTCTCTCTCTCTCTCTCTCTCTCTCTCTCTCTCTCTCTCTCTCTCACACACACACACACACACACAAGTAAGAGATCCACCTCGGCTGCAAATCACGGAAACTGTTGCTGTGATGAATGGTCGACTTGAGTTCATTAATTCCCACGTATAGGAGGAGGAGGAGGAGGAGGAGGAGGAGGAGGAGGAGGAGGAGGAGGAGGAGGAGGAGGAGGAGAAGGAGAAGGAGAAGGAGAAGGAGAGAAGGAGGAGGAGGAGATTATCCTACACTAGCTCAAATGATGATGACGATTGTGATGATGATGACGATGATGATTACACTATACCTTACATCATTTTACATGATTACACTATACCTTACATCATTTTACATTACCCATCACAAGCTCAAATGATGATGACGATGATTATGATGACGAGGACGAAGACGATGAACGAATGCATGGATGAATAAATGAACGAATGAATGAACCAATGAACAAACGAACGAACGAACGAAATACATACCAGCTGTAATTGTGTTTTAAGATAGATTCAGTTAGCAATTATATATTTCTGGCTTTTTCCTTCCACCGGTCAGCTTATCATGAGTCACGGGAGGAGGCGGGACTGATCTATCAAAAGTGACAAGCAGAACGTGACCAGCGACATCTATTGGACGCAGGACGAGGCGAAGGTCACGAGTTACTGGAAATGCCAAGTGAGGGACGGCGGCTCCTATTCTGAAACGCTTCGCTCTCTCACCACGACTATTTTCAAAGGCCACAGAGATGTTTAGTTCTCAAGAGTGTTTCTGCTGTTAATAATGCATAAATCTACTTGATCTGTCAATGGAAACATAAAAAAACATCCTTAAAAACCCGTGTCACTTCAACTACAGGCTTCTGAATGTAGTAGGGGAGGAAGGGGGTGGTGCGGAAGGGAGGAAGGGGGTGCGGAGCAGAAGTGTTTCAGAAGACGGGCAAGAGAGTAAAACACACGTCGTTGCTCATCAGGATACACATTTCTGCACCTTTCACTCTGCCTCCACCACGCTGGCGGGCCGAGGACACAGGTAAAAGTGATGATACATTAGCTTGTCACTCTGCCTGCCTGCCTCTCTCTCTCTCTCTCTCTCTCTCTCTCTCTCTCTCTCTCTCTCTCTCTCTCTCTCTCTCTCTCTCTCTCTCTCTCTTTCACACACACACACACACACACACACACACACACACACACACACACACACACACACACTGATAGATAAAAAAATGGAAGAATAGAAAGAAATTGGACATATAAATAAATATAGAGGCAGATATGTAAATAGACAGACAAACAGACCGAGGCAGACCAGCTGACAGACAGATATATGGATAGACAGATAGATAGACACACACACACAGACAAAGACATGGACAGATAGATAGATAAGATAGATAATGAACGCAAATTCCAACCTCTCTCTCTCTCTCTCTCTCTCTCTCTCTCTCTCTCTCTCTCTCTCTCTCTCTCTCTCTCTCTCTCTCTCTCTTGGTTGGATACACATTCTATTAAACGCAAATTCTAACCTCTCTCCCTCTTCCTTCCCTCCCCACCCACCCCACTACGCTCCAGCCCGTATGTGCCGCACGCTCGAGCCGCATTCATAAAAGAAGAGCTGCTGTCTCATCCTGTAATTAGATAGAAACAGTTGGCCCGGTGTTCCTTTTGCGGTGCCTGCGTCT
>NC_087173.1:5637985-5645485 GCF_035594125.1 Scylla paramamosain
AGACGCACTGGCCTCAACACTGGGCTTTATGATCAACATGCACGGCTGGCCACTCATGCAAGTCTTCCCTCCTTCTCTCTCTCCCTCATCCCGCTTCTTTCACTTTCTCCTATACAAGATTTCCCTCTACCTTCATCTTTCTTCCTTCCTTTATACAATTCAAGGTGTTTCTATACCTCTTCCTCCTCGTTTTCTCTCTTTCCTCCTTTTCTTCTTTCTTTGCGCACTGTTTCCTCACCTTCACTTTCTTCCTTCACTTCTCTCTGCTATGCGATATATTTTAATACTTCTTCCTCCTTCATTCTTTTTCCTCTTCCCTGTTTCCCGTGCAAGATGTTCCCATGTTTCTTCCTCTTCCTCCTTTTTTTCTCTCCCTCCTTCCTCTTCTTCCTCTTCCTCTTCCTCCTATCTTCTTGCTTCTTCTCTCCAACCCAAGCTGTTATCGTATTTCTTCCTCATTCTCTCTCTCTCCCTCTTTTCTTCCTATCTCACTTGTACCTGCCTTTCTCAGCCTTCCTCCATTCCTCATTTCTTCCTCCTCTTGCTTCTTTCCTCCCTTCCTCTCTTCCTCCCTTCCAAGCAACCCGTTACTTCTTCTTCATCCTCTTGTATCATTCTCCTTCCTTCCTTCCTTCCTTCCTACCTGTCTTCCTTCCTCCCACACGTACAATGCTCCCACGCCTCTTCCTCTTCTGTACACCTTCCTTCCTCTCCTATGCAAGCTCTTCCCACCTCCACCTTCGCCCTTCTCTATCCTCCCTCCTTCCTCTCCCATGCAAGATCTCCCTACACTCTTTCTTCCTCCATTCTCCTTCCTCCTTCCTTCCTCTCATATCCAAGCATTTCCCCGCACCTCTTCCTCCTTCTCTACCCTCCTTCCTCTCTCCTGTGACTGCTTCTCCCATTCCCCTTCCTGTTCCCCAGCCTGCCTCCCCCGTCCTGCCTCCCCCAGCTTGTCTCCCCCAACCAGCGTAAGCCTTCCCCAGCCGGCCTCCCCCAGCCTGCCCTCCTCAGCCAGCGTCCCCCAGATTGCCTCCCGCAGCTAACACCCTTTACCCAGCATCCCCCAGCCTGCTTCCCCCAGCCAGCACCAGCCTCCCAGTGGACTGGAATCCCTGCTCGATGATATTAGCCTCCGTACAGTGCGATGCTCGGCCACACAGATCCGCCAGGCCAGCCGCGCTCTCCCGATGAATAATTTTACATATCATGCATCAAAGCGACGCGGCCTTGTTCCTATCTGCGTTGTGCGAGCCGCGTGCAAATCGTCTCCGCCACAGAGCCAAGCGCCGCCGTTAAAGTGGTACAGATTCTAACACCACTGTCCGGAATGTTGCGATGCTACGAAGGTGCCGTCACAACCGTCACGCCTCCAGTCGTAGCCAGTGTCACCAGTTGTGCTAAATCCTTCGCTCATCCTGCAGGAACACATAAAGACTCGGTGGTAATGCTCGGGTATGTGCAATGGTGCTCGTATGTGCGTAGTTAACCAAAGCCTCAAGTGGTCACCTTGATGTAAATCCTTCGCTTTGCCTACGGAGATGCGCGCTGATCCTGCCGGCGTGGCTCTGCGCGGTACAGTCGTGGCCGGAAGTTGAGCAACATACAGCCGTTATTTCCACTTTTCTGCATTTTCCCTCAAACTCAAGTTCTCTGATCTGCTGAAAAGATTGCAAAATCCGGCAATAACTGACAGATTCTTAACACATATGAAGATTCAGGAATGAACAAAAACGCTGCGCACAGTGGAAGGGAGTGTGTTGTGTTGCTTAATTAGTATCAGCAACTGTAAAGGACTGAATTATACAGTAAATGCGTTCTTTTCCACTCTAGATCTATATGGAAGTCTCTTTATAGAAAAAAAAAAAAAAAAAAAAATATATATATATATATATATATATATATATATATATATATATATATATATATATATATATATATATATATATATATATATATATGTGTGTGTGTGTGTGTGTGTGTGTGTATTTTTTTTTTTTCGTGGTACTGTTGGTATTGTTGAATTCCAGATGAAGGGAGAAAGAGAAGGCGGTAAATTAAATTAGTAGAGGTAGAACAAACAGCGTTTAGACATCGTGAAGAAAAAATGTGTATACGTATGTGTGTACTTGTATATATGTGTGTGTGTTTATCTAAGTCCCAGTTACAAGCCACAAAAGACCAAAGTATAACAATGGACATTCTCCCTCACACGTAGATTCCCACAAGTAGGGCAGGTGATACATGATGCAGCGCCCCAATAAGTAGCCGCCCGCTGTGAGGAATGGCATTATTTCCCCTCAGTCTTACGGGTAATAGGACGTCTTTGCCTAACACTCGCAGCCTTACGCTAAGCACGGAAATCACGCGTCTGATCGCCACTAAGCAGCACGATCATCTAGGCAAGGAGCGTGAGTCTGTGTGTGTTAGCTTGTGGTATTTTGTGGTGCGGTGTGGTGTGGTGTGGTATTTTGTGGTGTGGTGTGGTGTGGTGTGGTGTGGTGTGGTGTGGTGTGGTGTGGCGTGGTGTGGTGTGGTGTGGTGTGGTGTGGTATGGTGTGGTGTATTGAGATGTAGTGCAATGGAATAGTGTATAGTGTTTTGATGTATACTGTTAAACGTTCTGGCGTGATATGCTGTGCTGTGTTTTGATGCGCTCTGCTGTACTGTGCTGCAATGTGTCCTCTCACCACACAACATACGTACAAACTGTGACGGTACTACACTGGGTCACGTCACACCAACTTGGCAACTTCGTAGATAAACGTAAAACCAATTCAACCAACACCACATGTACTGATTCCTGGCCAGTATGTATACAAACTTGGAAAACGTGTGTATGTGTATGTATGTATGTGTGTGTGTGTGTGAGAGAGAGTTCGTGGCTTGGTGGATAGCTATCAATAAACATACTTTCAGTGCACGTGTCTTTTGTCATCAGGTACTTTCACCACATGCACCCACCATCCCGTGCCGTCTACCGCTCATCCCGCCACGCCAAGTTAGTGTCTGCCATGAAAAACGTTCCCAGCGAGCGCCAACGTTTGCTGCCATCGGGACATACATACGTTTTGCAGCAGGTGGAGTTAAGCGTCGCTCGGAGGAAACAGATCATTGCGCAGTTTTAAATTCACTTCACCCGTGTTTATATATTCGTAACAACTTAGTACGCCTTCTAACCTAACATAACATAACATTCTAACAAGCCTTTATGTCCCCGGCGGGTAATTTATAGCAAGAAAAAGCGGCCATGAAAAGACACGAGGCTCTCCGTGGGCTGCTCACATAATCGTGCCATTATTCTCCACAAGATTAATAGAGGGAACTCGCCAGGCCACACTCACTACATTAGCCGAGGAATATCAATTTGGCGCTGAAGTGAATGTAACTCGTGAGCTGCGGAGTGAATGGACAGAGACGGAGTGACGGGAGGAAAAATACCAAAAATACAACTCATTTTTAACTTAACACTTTTCTTTACAAGTTCCGTCTCTGTGTAGCAAAATCAGCAGAACAAAATATAATAATCTTTCCTATTTATTTGTAGCAAAATCAGGAGGGCAAAATTTTACAATCTTTCCTATTCATTTATTTATCTATTTATCTTACTCTTCCTTTTTATATTCCACCTCTCTATAGCAAAACTAGAGGAGAAAAAAAGAAAAAGAAAGATTAAAAAGAAAAATAAGAGAAGGAGGAAGCAAGAAGGAGAGAAAGAAAGAAAGAAACAATAAGAAAAAGGAAGGCTTAGGCGGAAAGAAAAATGAAGGAAAAGAAGGAGGGAAGGAGAGAAGGAAAGAAGTAAAGAACGAAAAAATAGCACAGTCATGGCTAGAAGTCAAATAACATTCACCACTCGTTTTCTATTTAACGTTTTCTATCACTTAACACGAAACATCCTTAATTTTGAACAATAATCCTCATCATAACAGACAACGGCACATGACTGCTGTTGTGGCGCCATCAAATCAATGAATACGTCAATGACCTTTATTCAAACGACATGAAAAGGAAGGGAAGAGGAAAGACTGTCAATTTTCATCTTCCCTTTTATATCTAACTCCGTTCCTCGCTTTCCTGTTTAAACAAGAGAGAGAGAGAGAGAGAGAGAGAGAGAGAGAGAGAGAGAGAGAGAGAGAGAGAGAGAGATTTATACATGTATTGTATATCTGAATATATTTGTGTTGTGTAAGAAAGGAATTGCTTTAAAATTACTAATCCAATGAAGCAGACGACTTTAACTTGAAAACCATAACTCTGCCCTTCCAATATGCAAACCCTGTATCGTAGAGATTCAAATAAAAAAGAGAGAGAGAGAGAGAGAGAGAGAGAGAGAGAGAGAGAGAGAGAGAGAGAGAGAGAGAGAGAGAGAGAGAGAAAATCCTTGATACTAAGTTCTTTACTGAGATGAAGGGAGGAGGGGTTCACAGTCCTTATCCACACCCTGCGCTCACACAACCTCTCCCAAAACTTGCCAGTGAGTTATAATACACGAGGCAGAATGCTTCATGAGAGTGTTATCAATCGTATAGGTGTCTTACCTCGCCTGGTTTTAGAAGGCTCTACAGGACGTTACTGAGATTATCTGAGGTGTTTTCATTATTCTAGTGATAGTTTAACAAAGATTCTGCTTTGTCTGCAGTAAAAAAATAAATAAATAAAACAATCATGAGAACCCGTATGATCATCTGTGAGGTCACCGAAATATGTAATCAAATTAAAATGCTCCTTCTGAGAATAGTTTTAAAATATGACCCTATATCTTCGTATTCTTAATGTTTCGGCGCCTTACCTCGACTTCTTTTGACTTTAATGGACGTTATTTGAGCTTCCAAGGGTATTCTCATGATTCTACTCAGAGTTTAAAGAGATTCTCCATTGTCGATACAAGATAGAATATGCTATTCCTGTTACATCAACGTTACTAGAGTATTCAATGGTATTTTCATGATCCTAGTGATAGTTTAATGAGAATTCTACACTTCCAATAGAAAAACACCAATGCAACCTTTGAGAATCGTCGAAATGAAAACTTAATACGTTCTAGAGTATGAGCCACAGCCTTCCATTCTTATTACATCGACGTAGGGAGGGACAAAGGGCAGGTACAGATCTCCCATACTTGTAAGGACACTAGTGGGCCTTGCAGTGAATGTGTGAGCCCCTCGAGGCGACCCACACTCCCCAGGGCGTCGCATGTTGGCTCATACTGAAGAAGATATAGTCCTTTACCTTCCCTCCGTCCATATACTTGCTTCGCTCCCAACCCAACCTGCCCCCTTGCCATTCCTCCCGTGCTGTCTATGTGTCCCTCCCATCACCTCTACAGAACGACTCTTCCTGTGTCTATCGCCTGAAAGCAGAGGATGACTTGGTGTCCCTCCCTAACGTCATCTAAACAGCCTTACTCCTCCTGTGTTTAACTCAGAAAGCAGAGGACGTCTTGCTGTTTCTAACTTGCTACATACGTGTCCCTCCCTCTCCTCACCTCAACAGCCTGACTCTTCCTCTTTCTCTGTACTGAAGCCTGGAAGAAGAGAATGCCTTGTTCTTTTTCCGCTGCTAGATACGTCTCTGCCTCCTTCACCTCTCATTTGGACTATATTCAAAGGCCGCAGAGATTATTAAACGAGTTCTCTTGGGTGTTTTTTTTTTCCGAGAGTGTAGAATACTTGCTAGATTATCACTAGATCATGAAAACACTACAGAAACCGCCCCCCCCCCCCTTATGTCCAGTACAACCTGCCTTATTGCTCCTCCCGCACCAGACACGCGTCCCTCTCTCCCTCACCTCAACAGTCCTATTCTTCCTCTGTGCCTGGAAGCAGAAGGCGCCTTGCTCGTGTCTCATCGGGGGAGTGAAATGCTACAGGTCGCAGGCTATGTGTACAGGAATAGGTGTCAGATATGCATCCAGATTGGCCATTAACTATTATTACACGCTCAACCAGCTGGACACACTGAGACGTTTCTTGCTTTAACACACTCGCAAACCCTTTCACTGCTGGACTCTTCTCGTGATTTTGTGTTTGCTTTTTGATATCTCCATTGGGCCTTTTCTATTTATATCTAACTGTTTTTTGTTGCCCTTGACTGGACACGCTCTTACCTAAAAAATAATAATGATAATAAAAACTATTCAAAATTGCCTCTAGCTCTTTAGTCATTCATTTCTGGGCTGCAGTTTCATATATAGCTTTGTAGCCTAGAATACAGAGAAGTAACCTTCCATTCTGTGTGCTTTTTGTGTGTTCATGCAAATCATTCTTTTCACTCCTCTGGGTGTTAACAAAAGAACACAGAGGCAGTAAAAGGATTAATAGAAGGATTTGAAAGCTATGTGAATAATGGACGTCCAACATTCAACCAAAAAAGTCAGACTCGGACCTGAGAGGCGAGTGACTGGGACGAGATTCCTGTTTTCAATCTGGCGCGAGGTGACCTTAAGGATGGCGGCGAGAGAATAACGAGGGAATAATAAATGGTACTGATTATTTCACTCGCTTTCCGGAGGAGTTACGGGGATCTCTTATGAATGACAACGCGAGGTCCGAGGAGCAGTGTAAGATTCCAGTATTTAGTAAGACCTTACAGATGCCCTTTTGACAACATATAATAGTACTCATTGCTCCTTTTACTCCCGAGACACGTGTGGACGAGAATACCTTTTACCATGGATGGAGGACTGATTCGAAGCACACTTTTCCGCGGAAGACTGACGTTAGGTAAGATTGAGGAGGTAAGCAGACCATGATGGGTTCTGGCCGTGATGGCTCAAGTGACATATCCAGGCACAGATGAAAGGTTTACTGCGCTCCCACTCAGCTGAAAATTTAACATCTAGCGAAAGTGAATATCTACTGAATGCAAATTACTGTTATGAAGTTAAGAAGACGAGCAGAAGTCAAAATAAGAAAAAGATGAACTGGCAGTCTCAACATGAACACGCACAAGAAACAGAGTGGTAGGAATGAAAATACGAATAATGGTGTTTTTACTGTTACTGAGAATAAAATAAGCATACAGGCAATCAGAATAAGAACATGAAAAAAAAAAAAAAAAAAAAAAGAATAGGAAGAAGAGTAAGAAAAAGGATGTTTCTACTACTACTACTACTATTACTACTACTACTACTACTACTACTACTACTATTACTACTACTACTACTACTACTACTACTACTACTACTACTACTACTACTATTTTTACTAATAACAATTACTGCTAATCACTTATTAGAAGAAGAAGAAGAAGAAAAAGAAGAAGAAGAAGAAGAAGAAGAAGAAGAAGAAGAAGAAGTGATGAACAACAACAACAACAACAACAATAGCAACATGAGGAGGAGGAGGAGGAGAACAATGTAACCTTTAAACTGGACATCACACAGCTGGTAGAAGAAAAGGAGTGAACTGACACACACACACACACACACACACACACACACACACACACACACACAGGAAGGCCCACAAACGCCTTGCTCTCAAACAAGCAATTTCT
>NC_087173.1:5652985-5667985 GCF_035594125.1 Scylla paramamosain
GGACAAGTTTGCGGCCCGAGGAAGACTACAAGCAGGGAGACCATGAAAGAGTGAGTGGGGCAGGAATGACTGAGGACGGGTGGGCTGGCAGGGAGCTGAGTGGAATGAGTACAAGGTTAGATGTACTCTCACTGGGGTACAAGGGCCCTAGTCACGTGTTCATTATGTTGATTTACTTAAGTACAGCATCCCTCACCTTGGCGGGGAATATAAGAACATAAGATAGGATGATAAGGGATTCTATGAAATTCCAGTAGGTTTACACAAGGCACTTCCTGGTCTCTTTCTTCTAATGAACCAGGAGGATAGGTCAAGGGTGAAAATTTATATTAAAAAACGTTCATAATACTGTTTCCTGAAAAAACATTAGGGAGATCCACAACAAGTCAGTTTATTTTCTGAGATGACTTGCCAGTCTTCCTTAGAAACAGTTCAAGGCACAGGCAGGAGGAAATACCGAAACAGGAAGAAGGAGTGAAGATGCTGGGTAATTCTTTCACTAGTAAAATGGACAGAGAGGAAATATAAAGTCTTGTGTAGCGAGCCAGTCATGAGAAACCGGCTAATTATCTCCGTGGCCTTTCAAAACTGTCAAGGTGAGAGAGCAACAGCGTTTCAGAATACGAGCCTTAGTCCTTTACACGCGAGGCTGCACTACACTGTACCTTACTTGCCTGAGGATACTGTACATTTCCATCAGACAGGTGCTTGTATTCCTGTTCCTTCCCCGGCGACACGCGTGAGCCTCCCTTACACAGATACATAAAACATAAGGTACCACACCATCTCAGCCTTCCTGTGTTTTTCTTCCCTTCAGGACACACACTACAGGAGGAAGCTTTACATTCGCTTATTCTGACGGCAGCAGGCAAGCATTTAGTGTGTTTACGGCATCGAGTATGTGCGGAGGACTCGAACTCGGGGCTTGGGGACTCGTCAAACACAATGCCAACCACTCAGCCACCGCCTCCGTGTTGCTATGGCTGTTGCTGCTGGCACTCGTGTGGTAAGCGGGAGAGTTCAGTTCAAGCTCTCATTTTTTCTTTTTTTTTTCGTTCCATTCCAGTTATGCTTTTGATGATGACAGTAGTAGTAGTAGTAGTAGTAGTAGTAGTAGTAGTAGTAGTAGTAGTAGTAGTAGTAGTAGTAGTAGTAGTAGTAGTAGTAGTAGTAGTAGTAAGGAGTAGTAGTAGTAGTAGTAGTAGTAGTAGTAGTAGTAGTAGTAGTAGTAGTAGTAGTAGTAGTAGTAGTAGTAGTAGTAGTACTTAGCAGTAATAGTAGTCGTAGTAGTAGTAGTAGTAGTAGTAGAAGTAGTAGTAGTAGTAGTAGTAGTAGTAGTAGTAGTAGTAGTAGTAGTAGTAGTAGTAGTAGTAGTAGTAGTAGTAGTAGTAGTAGTAATGATGATGATGATGATGATGATGATGATGATGATGATGATGATGATGATGATGATGATGATGATGATAACAACAATAATAATAATAATAATAATAATAATAATAATAATAATAATAATAATAATAATAATAATAATAATAATAATAATAATAATGAGAAAATTGTGGAGTTTGAAGGTAGCTGAAAAAGAGGAGGAGGAGGAGGAAAAAGCAAAAAGGATTATTAGAGGTTGCAAACGAGATAAGAGAAGAGGAGCTGAAACACAGGATGGAAGAGGAGAGAAGGAGAGAAGGAGAGAAGTACAGAGAACTATTACAGATCATAGGAGGAAAAAAGCCACAAGAGAGAGAGAGAGAGAGAGAGAGAGAGAGAGAGAGAGAGAGAGAGAGAGAGAGAGAGAGAGAGAGAGAGAGAGAGAGAGAGAGAGAGAGAGAGAGTGGAAAGAAGGAAGGAATAAAAAATATGAAGACGATGACAACAATGATAATAATGCAGCGAAGAAGAAGAGGGGAAGTTAGATACCAACGAAGCGAATGAGAAGAGAAACAAGAGTGGAAGTAATTCGAAGTTATGAAGGAGAAAGGAAGAGTTTGAGAAGAAAGAAAAAAAGAAAAAAAAACAGAGGCAAGACGACTGGAGTACGACGCGAAACTGAGGAAATAGTAAAGGAAATTAACGCAAGAGGAAGAAGAGGAAGCAGTGAAAAGAGGATGAAGAGGATGTGATATGAATGAACTCAAACAAGACGTGAAATAAAAGGAAATAAACGCAAGAGAAAGTAGCGAGAAAAAGAGAAGAGAAAGAGGAAGGTGTGAATTAACTCTAACAATACATGAGAGAGAGAGAGAGAGAGAGAGAGAGAGAGAGAGAGAGAGAGAGAGAGAGAGAGAGAGAGAGAGAGAGAGAGAGAGAGAGAGAGAGAGAGAGAGAAACAAGCAAAATACGAATAAACAAAGAAGATATGAAAAAAAAAAAAACGAAAGGATCAGAATAGGAAATAACAAAAAAGTGACGAGGGAGAGAGAGAGAGAGAGAGAGAGAGAGAGAGAGAGAGAGAGAGAGAGAGAGAGAGAGAGAGAGAGAGAGAGAGAGAGAGAGAGAGAGAGAGAGAGAGAGAGAGAGAGAGAGAGAGAGAGAGAGAGAGAGAGAGAGAGAGAGAGAGAGAACACAAAGAGCAAAATATAAATAAACCCAAGACAAAACATGATAATGAAAGAATAATGAAGGTGAAAGCACAGTACACAAACAACATAAAAACAAACTGAAAGGACGCATAAAAAATACAAAAAATAACACAGATAATCAAAAAAAAAATCATTAAAAAAAAAAGCAACAGAGAAAAGGAAGACAAGCGCACGAGTGAAACTAAAACAAGATGACGAAAAGAAAAATACTCCAGCAAAAAAAAACATAATTAATGCTGACTCGAGGATGACCTTTGTACGACCTTTGTCAGACGAGGGCGAGGCTGAGGAGGATTACAACCCCTCAGAGGCGCCTCGTGTTTCTAGAGAGCAGGGAGGAGAGTGCTAGAGAGAGAGAAAGAGAGACAGAAGCAGTGAGAGGAAAAGATGGAGAAGAGACATTAGACTAACAGAGAGAGAGAGAGAGAGAGAGAGAGAGAGAGAGAGAGAGAGAGAGAGAGAGAGAGAGAGAGAGAGAGAGAGAGAGAGACAGTAATATCTCTCCCCCTCTTGCCTCTATTGTCTATCTCGTGTTAGCCGTCACCCAAACTCAACCTTGTTCATGTCCACCTTTCAATTTCTCCCTCTACGGTGACGCCCTGACATCCTCTCGCTCGTCTTCAAGGGAGAGATGATCCAAGACTGTCACGGGAAAACTGTCAGTGTCTCTCCCCCCTCCCCCCACTCTCTCTCTCTCTCTCTCTCTCTCTCTCTCTCTCTCTCTCTCTCTCTCTCTCTCTCTCTCTCTCTCTCTCTCTCTCTGGACGTAATGGAGGGAATGAGAGACAGAAGAATGGAAGAATTGGATAAGAGGAGCAAAGGAGGGGGAGGAAAGATCTCTCTCTCTCTCTCTCTCTCTCTCTCTCTCTCTCTCTCTCTCTCTCTCTCTCTCTCTCTCTCTCTCTCTCTCTCTCTCTCTCTCTCTCTCTCTCTCTCTTTTCAGGTAACACTTGTCTAGACAATCGTCAAACAGCCTTGATAGAAACTGCAGAGCTGACTTGTTACAACATACGTGACTTGAAGCTAGAGGAGGAGGAGGAGGAGGAGGAGGAGGAGGAGGAGGAGAAGGACGGAGATAGAGAAAAAGAGACACACACACACACACACACACACACACACACACACACACACACACACACACACACACACACAGAGAGAGAGAGAGAGAGAGAGAGAGAGAGAGAGAGAGAGAGCAGTACCCACATACCCCGCACATGTACCCGCATCTGCTTTCTGATTTATCGGAGCGAGAAAAATGATACGCGGGGGAAGCAAAAAGGACGCAAACAGAAAACTTTTGAGGCGGAGTTTTAATAAATTTGTACCCAAGTTTGAAGGCACTGTAAAATATTTTCCATCATTAGTTTCTGTCCGCAAGAAATGCCTCACCTCATCAATTCTCAGCCGCCGGTCGCAGAGACGCGCCTCCTGCCTCCTTGCTCGCCTTGCTCAAACACCAACAAACACCTTTTTTTACCTCTTTTTTTGTGTTTTTCTTCTGCCTCCACATAGTTATATATTATTTCATCTTCTCTGTGTGGTAAATGACTCTGAAATCTACACCAACACTGACTGATTGATTTTTTTTTTTTTTCCTCTGTCTTTCCACACAGAGCTGTACATTACTCCATCAACTCTGTGAAGTAAATAATTCTGAAGGCTCTGTTGCATTTCCAGGACCTGATTATGCACTGAGTTGTGACGCCGTGAAAATGAAGTACCTAACATTTGTACTTGGATGTACTTGAAAGTTCTTAAACTTTTGCCTTTTGTAGCTTTCTCTAATGTTGAATTAATTTTGACAAACTTATATGTTTTCAGCATTTCTTGAAAAGTTTATATTTATCATTATATCATTAAACCACCACCACCACCACCACCACCACCACCATCACTACTACTACTACTACTGTTACTACTACTGCTACTACTACTACCGTCACTACTCCCAGGAAATTAATGATTTAAAGGTACGACATCCTGATTGATGATTTCCAAGGCTGGTGTTGCATCTAACCTGACCTTCATTCATATCTGATATTATATTTTAATAAACTTGTACCTTGGTTTGATCATGAAGTTCCTCAAGGATACGACCTCAATCAATGTAGGCTAACTAACTGTAAGACGACAATTACCACTCGCATCACGTCTCATATTGAAAGACACGCCAGAAAACGATCCACAGTCTAGATTACAAGACTGAATTCAGCATCGCGCAATGTCGCCTTGGAGAAGAGTAGAAATCATACAGTGAAATAGAATACTGTGGCCGCTGTCCTCCACCGCCTCAATAATCAATGCCAAGAGCCGAGACACCGAGGAGTAGCCAACGATATTCTCTCCACCTGTCAAGGATCACAATTACTAAAACACCTTTCCCAGGGTTTCCTCTTACAAGCGCCGCATTTCGATACACTTTTGGCTCAGGTTAAAACATTCCCGTGACGATAAACCCAATGATATTCTTTCGAACTATTAAGAATTACAAATGGTATCTAACACTTTCCGCACCGTTGATGACCAGCCTTTTCATTATACGGGCGTTGCACTGTGATACACTTCTGGCCCAGGTGGAAGCAGGTAATTTGCGTGATAATGAGCCCAATCATGTTTCCTCGAACTAGTTAGGATTATAAATATTTCACATCTTTTGTATCATTATTGCCTAGTGTTTTAGTGAGCTTTATTTTCTCAGTGTGTGTGTGTGTGTGTGTGTGTGTGTGTGTGTGTGTGTGTGTGTGTGTGTGTGTGTGGGTGTGTGTGTGTGTGTGTGTTTTCTCAGGGGCCTTTTTTCTCAGTAGTTTTTTCCTCATTGGTTTTATTTTCTCTGTGGGCATTTTTTTTTTCTTCAGTGGATTTTTTTTTCCCAGCATCTTTTTTTCCTAAGTGGCCTTTTTTTTCAGTGGATTTCCTTCTCAGTGCACTTTTTTTTCTCAGTGGACTAGTTTTCCTCAGAGGACTCTTTTTTCTTCCTCTGACTTTTGTTGCCCTTGACCGGTGCCTCCTACACTACAAAAAAAAAAAAAAAAAAAAGCGCTGCACTCCTATATGTGTAGCTCAGGCAAAAGAAGGTAATTTTACGTAATAGTAAACTACTACGTATCCTCTCAGACTTTCAAGAATTACAAATAGTCAAAAACTTTATTGTCTTTAAGAGTCGGGAAATTCCTCTCTGAAGCACTGCAGTTCCATGTATTTCTGAATGAAGTAAAAGAAATCTGCGTTATAAACAATTCTAGACTTCCCAACCGAGAACTGAGGCCTGCCGTCAGGAGGGACACCCGAGGCACGAGAGGGATGCTGCAAAACAAGACGAACGCTTACAGAAAGTGTCGGCGTGTCATCGACTGCCTAACCCCACTGGAGATTATAGGGAAAGCTTTATGCAACACGGGTGACAAACAAACACCTGACAGTCAGTAATAACTAATGAGGCCAGGCAGCAATATAGGGAAAGCGTTATGTAACACTGGTGACAAACTCCTCAGGATCAGCAACAGCTAATGAAGTCTGAGAGAGGTTTAAAAAAGAGAAAGGTAGAAATGGTTCTCAAATAAAGTGGTAGATGAAAGGAACAGACCCAGTAATCTGCTTGTTAGTGCCGAGTCAATACGGAACAATAAAAGAAGATTAGACCAATTTGTGTAAGGAAATGCTAGGTGGGTATGGTTGCGCATGTGTTACACAGGGACTGCCACCAGTAGGTTTCATGGCTTCTTGCAACTTCCCTTGTTATATTTTTATATTCAAGACAGATGGTGATAAAGAGATGATGAAGACAGATACGAGTATTCCTTCAAACTATCAAAAATTATAAACATTCAACATAAGAACATACGAAATAAGGGAAGGTGCAAGAAGCGACCAGGCTTACACGTGGCAGTCCCTGTATGAAATATACCTACCTATTTCCACCTATCATCCCTATCCACAAACCCGTCTAATCTTCTCTTAAAGCTCCCTAATGTCTTAGCCCTAACAACATGATTACTGAGTCCGTTCCAGTCATCTACCACTCTATTTAAACACCACCTATGCAATCACTGCTGCTGCACTGAATAGTTCTGGCTTAATATAAACAAAGATAGTAACTGATGATAGCCCATAGAAAACTGAATAGTTAAACAAATAGGCAAGAAACACAAAAACACCACCTCCTACTGTTAGTTCTTCCTTTGTGTTCTCTTGTGTCACAGTGCCTCAGTGTTCCCCCATAGAGGCGCCGCGATACATTTCAGGTAAAAAGAAGGTAATTTGCGTGATGATAAACACGTCACCTTTAACTCCCAGCGGACCGGGTGAGCCTGACTGATGGCCTCTCACTCCTCTCACTCCTCTCCTCTCACAAACAGCCTCCATCGTTACTCTCTCCGCCAGGGGTGAAAAAAATTGGAAAGTGATTGAAAAGTAATGGCCTAAATTAACTGGAATAAAGAGGCCATAAATTTTCTTGGGCATTTACAGATAATTATAAAGCAGAAAATAATTGCTTGCTATACTGCGAGTCATTTAAGGGAGGGTGAAGGTGAATTAATGGGAAAATTATTGAGGAGTAATGAAATAAATCAAATGGAATACGTATAAAAGGTGCTAGTTATATGTAAATCTTTTTTCCGGCATTTACAGATAATTATAAAGCTGGAAATAATTGTTTTACCGCGAGTCACTTGAGGAATCGTGAAAGTGAATGAATGGGAAAATTGATTACAGAAGTATATGACGGACGAAATTAACTGGAATAAACACGCCCATAAATCTTGTTGAGTGTTTACAGATGGCGGAAAATCGTTACTAAAATGCGAGTAATTTAAGGAATCGAGAAGGCCAATTAAAGTGAAAAGTGACTGAAAAGTAACGGTCGAAATTAAATGCAAGAAACAGCCCATAAATCTTCTTGAGTGTTTACAGATAATTTATAGAGCGAAATATAAAAAGTGCGACAAATTTAAGGAACTGGTAAGGCGAATTAAATAAGTGAAAGAGAAATGTCTAAATTAACTCATATGAAACATCGCTACAATCTTTTCTTGAACAAACATTGCCAATAGATTCACAGATAACCACAAGGCAGGAAACTCTAACCACTCTATAGAGGAAGAGTATTTCAAAACACTTACGAAGGCGAACTAAAATGAAACAATAAATAAGTAGAAAAAGTAATTATCTATATAAACTTAAATAAACACACCACGAATTTATCCAGATCTTTTTTTTTCTTATTTATTTACAGACTCGCCAAAATAAAAGACAAGATATGATAAAAAAAAAAAAAAACTGCTCACAAATAAAAATAAAGTGACAGAAGCAAAAATAAGACAGCAGATCAAGTCATTTCCAGATTACCATAAAGAATTATTCAAGCCATTATAAGGCAGGTAATTGGAGCTTCAGTGTGAATTTACAGGGACCGTGGCAGAGAATGAACGATGTGTTTCTAAAGGTCAAAAGTATTCAAGTTAAAGCAGCCATTTAGTGCCAATCTACCTGAACACTAAAAGATAACAATGACAAGTTTAAGTTCCGCCTTTCACTCCTGTCACTCCTCTCAGTCACTATTTACTTTTCTGTTATTTTATTTTTTTTTCTTTTCTTTTCGCTCAGAGATGGGATTATGTATGTCCCTCGTCCTTTTATTGTTTTCCTATCTTATTATTTTTTTTTCCTTGACCACTTATTTTATCACTCACGAATAATAATAATATCTACAGAGGAGATTGACTGATTAATTCATTGACAGAGTGACTGACTGCTTAACTGACTCACTGACTGACTGACTAATGCACTGATAATTAAACATATGATAATTACAAGTGTGACAAATCGGTTTTACTTCACATGCACATTACCTCTCTTCTCTCTCTCTCTCTCTCTCTCTCTCTCTCTCTCTCTCTCTCTCTCTCTCTCTCTCTCTCTCTCTGATTCCAAACCTTGTTAAATTTGTGACGAAAAGAGAAAATAACACACACACACACACACAAAAAAAAAAAAAAGTAAAGAGAAAAAAAATGAAGAGGAAGAGGAATTTTTCGGTGACTCACGGACCTTCCTTGAGCAATGGTGTGTGTGTGTGTGTGTGTGTGTGTGTGTGTGTGTGTGTGTGTGTGTGTGTGTTTCATATTCCTAAAGCAGTGGAGTTCGTTTGCGAATTTTTATAGCATTTTTGTATGCATTGTGATTCGGAATTTGGTACACACGAGGAATAACAGACTCTCTCTCTCTCTCTCTCTCTCTCTCTCTCTCTCTCTCTCTCTCTCTCTCTCTCTCTCTCTCTCTCTCTCTCTCTCTCTCTCTCAGTATAGTATTGGATTCGCGTTCAAAGTTCAACCAAACTTTACGCTTTCACAATTTTTTATTGCTTGTTTTTTCTCCCTTCTCCATTATCTTCTTTCCTCTGATACTCTAATAGTAGTCTCTCTCTCTCTCTCTCTCTCTCTCTCTCTCTCTCTCTCTCTCTCTCTCTCTCTCTCTCTCTCTCTCTCTCTCTCTCTTTCTGTCCTGTTAAAATTATACCAACTGGGAAAATTGCTTCGGAATTTTAATAAAAAGGTGAAACTAACACCGAAAGAAAAATCCCTGAGAGGATTTTCATTTTTTACTTTCATCACACGGAAAAAAAAAAAAAGTGATGAATTTCTAGAGACAAATGGTATCCAATTTTCTGTGAAAGGGAAAGAAAGAGCAGGAATACTTTTCAGAATTCGGCATGCACCCGTTTCAGATTGTTTTATTTTTTCTTGCACGTCCTGAAAAGATGATGGACTTAATTCCCAATCTCGTCAAGTCGATAACAATCACGGAAGCTGTTGAGTTTTCCATCAGAAAATAATAATGCAGTATTGCAACAATTCTATTAATTGAAAAGCGAAGTTCCCTCAAAAAGATTTTATATTTATTGCAATATTTTTCTTCTTATACTACATGTAAAAGCAAACGCACAAAAAAAAATCAGATATATAGGTATTAAATGCGGCGCTCCGTACACAGCGCAGCATCAAAACACCTCCCACGCTCACCACGTCACCCTCCCACGCCCCCATCATCGCATTTACCAAGTGACCTTTCACGGACACACAATCCATCAATAACAAACCACTCTGTGATCTGGATAAGCCTGAGGAAACACAATTTTCGTCCATTCTTTAACAAGCTTCGAGCAAATACGTAAATGTTTTACGGCTTTCATTCCTACATCTCATTTATGTTTTGATTCCTTTTTTTTTTTTTTTTTTCATTTCTCAATGGTGGAAATCTGTTCACCTCTTTCCACCATGTATAAGCAAACACCGTGCACTGCAATACGACTTGCTACCACCAACACCGCCATATTGGTCTGTTTCGTTCTGTCAGTGTTCACACAGCCACAGCGGCGCACCCAATCGAAGGCATCTCAGCTAAGAGGCTTGCTAAATGCCGCGCCAGTGAGAGGGGCAAGACCGTATCATCGGTTTTATCGCCACTAAAGTAGTAAAGTAAGATAAACTGCTTATCTTGAAACTCGAAACGTCATTATCCCTTTCACTCCTAAGTCTCCTCGAGCTTGACGTGATGGTGTGGCGGGAGACTGGAACGATTTTAAAAGTCGCTGCAGAAACGGTGATCGAATAGTTCAAAGTGCTGAGTGCTGCTAGTTTTATTTATGCCAGTGAATTTCTCAAGCGTTACTCTGATGACCTAACAAGCGTCACATTGGCGTAAGTTGTCAAAGAGCTAAAAATACGACACACAGTTAAGACAATACATATTCAACACTACGATGAGCACGCAAGGATAAACTCGGGCTATTAAACTCACCTGGCTCACCGTGCGGAACGAGCTTATGTAGTTCAGGTGAGTAGAGCTGTTGTATAAGACATTACCGTGTCACTGTTACTGTCACGTACTCTAGCACAGCCTAACTACAGCTTGCGACCTCTTGGTTCTAGCATAATCCAACTACCACGCACAGCCTCTTAACTGATTTTGATAACAGTAATAAAATCGGTGACGGTAAGGATACATATAACAATCAAGTCTATAATGTTACCAAAATATAAATAGTTATGTATGTTAGTGTAAGAATGGCGCAATTATGTAATGGCCATGAGTCACACAAGTTTAGAATGTATTTCCTCCTCATATCTTAACACTACTATGGCCTATTGCATAACCAACACTAAGCACTGACCATAGGCCTAGACACATATAGAACTAAACTGACCTACTTTATCTTCCTTTGACTTTTGGGAAATGTCAAGATGAGCAGGCTTCCAGGGAACTAAGGAGAATCAAGAACATGACGACCATTACAATAATAGCAATAGTAGGCAGCTCTCTACTCATGTTGGGAGGTAATAAACGGTATTTGGCCCTATTTTAGCTTCTTTCACCCTAAAACTCCGCTTTCTCACCAGGTCCCAACACTGTTTTTTTTTTTTTTTTATGTAGGAAGGATACTGGCCAAGGGCAACAAAAATCTAATAAAAAAAAAATGCCCACTGAAATGCCAGTCCCATAAAAGGGTCAAAGCAGTGGTCAAAAATTGGTGGATAAGTGTCTTGAAACTCCCTCTTGAAGGAATTCAAGTCATAGGAAGGTGGAAATACAGAAGAAGGCAGGGAGTTCCAGAGTTTACCAGAGAAAGGGATGAATGATTGAGAATACTGGTTAACTCTTGCGTTAGAGAGGTGGACAGAATAGGGGCGAGAGAAAGAAGAAAGTCTTGTGCAGCGAGGCCGCGGAAGGAGGGGAGGCATGCAGTTAGCAAGATCAGAAGAGCAGTTGGCATGAAAATAGCGGTAGAAGACAGCTAGATATGCAACATTGCGGCGGTGAGAGAGGGGCTGAAGACAGTCAGTTAGAGGAGAGGAGTTGATGAGACGAAAAGCTTTTGATTCCACCCTGTCTAGAAGAGCAGTATGAGTGGAACCCCCCCAGACATGTGAAGCATACTCCATACATGGACGGATAAGGCCCTTGTACAGAGTTAGCAGCTGGGGGGGTGAGAAAAACTGGCGGAGACGTCTCAGAACACCTAACTTCATAGAAGCTGTTTTAGCTAGAGATGAGATGTGAAGTTTCCAGTTCAGATTATAAGTAAAGGACAGACCGAGGATGTTCAGTGTAGAAGAGGGGAACAGTTGAGTGTCATTGAAGAAGAGGGGATAGTTGTCTGGAAGATTGTGTCGAGTTGATAGATGGAGGAAGGTAGAAGGTAGCAGCCGATAAAAATATCAAATAGAGCCACGCGACTCTTCTTAATATTTACCGGCTTCTTTTTCCTCCTTTTTCTTCCCTCAGCCAGTATGCCTCCCGCATAAATAACAATAGTAGAAATATTAACAACTCAATTATCTCACCTCTTCATGTAAGCAATTACATAGACAGTTTCCAGTCCTCAGTCCGTGCCTCTATCTATCCCTCCTGTGACGTGTTGGCTGCCACAGGACAAAACCCAGCACCGGAGGAACAAAACATTCGTCCGTGGTGAAGTCCGTGAGATGCAGGTATTAGGTAAACAATGGTGACGTCATCAGCATGGCCGCCGCTCCCAGGACAAATGAGGACTTTGATGCGTCTCGAGTTGCCAAAGTTAGGCAATTATTTTATTTTTACTCTACTTAACTTCATTTTACTTCACATACAAAGAATTGAGTAGAAACAAAGGAAAATAATGTATAAGAAAACAAATTGCGCAGCAGAACCCACGCATACACTACAGCACAAGAATAGTACGTAAACTTATACAATAAAACATACGTGAAAAAGTCTAAGTCTGAAAGAATATTGATATGAGTTTTGGAGGCAACTCACTAAAAAAAAAAAAAAAAAACAACACCGGAAATCAATGAACGTAGAAAGAAAACGACGAGAACGACACGATTAATTGAGTGAGTGAGTGAGTGAGTGAGTGAGTGCGTGAGTGAGTGCGTGAGTGAGGGATTGACTGATTGACTGAATGACTGTAATGCACAAATATGATAATAAAAATGCGACTACGAGAACGAGAGCAGGAACAAAAACAAGACGAAATATGTAAAAGTGAACAAAAGAAGGAAGAACAGGCGGTTTGAAGAGGAATAATCAGGATGACGCAGAAGAAGGACGAAAGGAAAGAAAGGAGAGTTGAGGGAAGGAAGACTTTAAGAGATAAGACGTGTAGCAATTTATTACCATCAACAAATCCACTTAAGCCTGCATGGATACCAAATATTGTCACACACACACACACACACACACACACCTGAAGATGCGTCCAGCGAAACACATCTGCTGCTGTTTGTTCTTCGTTGGTGTTTCTTTGCGTTCCTTTGCAATGGTTCCTGAAAAGACATGACAACAATAGATAAATAAACACATAAAATACAAAAATAACGAAGGAAGAGAGGAAGAGAAGATAAGGAGAAAAGAAGAGGAGAGGAGAAAGAATATGAGAGACATGACTTTGATCTGAACGGTACCTGTTATTTTCTTCTTTATTTTGCTTCTGTTTGTTTACTTCTGGGGACCTGTGTGTGTGTGTGTGTGTGTGTGTGTGTGTGTGTGTGTGTGTGTGTGTGTGTGTGTGTGTGTGTGTGTGTGCGTGTGTGTGTGTGTGTAAAAGAAGTATACCATCTATTTCAATTTACATAAAAGAAGAAAAAGGAGAGAGAGAGAGAGAGAGAGAGAGAGAGAGAGAGAGAGAGAGAGAGAGAGAGAGAGAGAGAGAAATGCCCTGCACAGTAATACTCGTCGTTCTCACAACTAACGATTTATTTGCTCTATAAAGATATGTATCAAGATTTACTGCCATCCATCAAGTGTGTGTGTGTGTGTGTGTGTGTGTGTGTGTGTGTGTGTGTGTGAGTGTGTGTAGAAACAGCAGTAGGCACGAGTATGTATTTTCATCACAGACTAAACAAACTAAACCAAATGCACCAAAACTTAGACAATAATATAAACCACATCATCGCCTTCAGGAACACCTTCACTCCTCGATCTGTCCTCTGAATGCTCTGGCACGAATTAATAGCGGCGCTTAGTCCCAGGGGCATCACACGAACACCTGATTGGAACTACTCTACTACACCTGCCCTCATTACTGGCAAGAGAAGGAAGGAGGGAGAAGAGAGAACATAACTCTCAATTCAACTTTCCCCCTTAGCACATTCCAGGAAAAGTGAGGGCCATGTTTGTTGGGAAGAGCAGATATAGATGACGGAGATGATTGAAAGCAGCAGGAGCAGGAGGAGGAGAAGAGGAGGAGGAGGAGGAGGAGGAGGAGGAGGAGGAGGAGGAGTGCCTTAAGATGCTTCCTAAGGTGTCATGAGGCTGACGGATGACTGACACAGACAAGCATGCCTCTTCCTTTCCTCCTCCTTCCATCTTCTCCTTCATCCTCCACCTTTCAACTATCTTTACTTTTCTCTTCCATCTCTCTCTCTCTCTCTCTCTCTCTCTCTCTCTCTCTCTCTCTCTCTCTCTCTCTCTCTCTCTCTCTCTCTCGTTTTATTCATCCCCTTGCTTTTCTTTTCATATTTTTACTCCTTCCTCGCTCTAACATTTTTTTCCTTACTTTTCTTTCCTTGCATGTTTTTTTTTCTTTCCCTTCCCTTTGTTTCTGTCCTCTTCTTGGTTTTCTTTCCGTATTTCTCTATCCATCCTTCACTATATCTTTACCACTTTCTCTCTCACGTCTTTCTCTCTCTCCCTGGCTCCTCCCTCACCCTTTACCACTCTCTCACTCTCTCTCTCTCTTCCCTCGCCCCAAATTTATACATGCGAGGTACGAATGAAATCGTGCTCGATTTTCACCGAGTTCTCTTAGCATATTCAATTTTACAAGACGAGATATTGCGCCTTTTACATAATGCGTCGAGAGACTCGTCTCCGCAACACCCCTCGTGAGGAACTGTTGAGGGACACGCGAGTTCATTTTGCTGTGAATGAAATGTTTCGTGTGTGTGGTTTTGTTGCTGATGGTCGTGGATGTGTGTGAGTGTGTGTGTGTGTGTGTGTGTGTCAGACAGACCAGCACTACCAATAAACTTGATAATCTACAAGTTTCGAGTCGGTACCGGGACAAGTGAAGCAGGGAGGGACTCAGTGATCCCTGCCTCTAATGTCTCGCCCACAGCTTCACGACAACTCAGCAATCAGCGAGTTAAACAAGAAGCCTAATACAATACAGTGCTACATGCAAACATTGTTTATCGAACCGCTTTTACTTAGAATAATTTTTCTTCTGTAGTGCAAAATGATAAGCAAGAATTTTCAAACCAGCATGAAATGAAAGCACAATCTCAAAAAAAAAAAGAAAAAAGAACCACTACTACTGCTACCACTACTACTACTACTACTACTACTACTACTACTACTGCGACAATCTATGAACGGGCTCTACGCATTATAGATTCATGAAGTTTGCCTCAAATAAGGGAGCAGGAGCGTTCAAGTAAAA
>NC_087173.1:5670485-5700485 GCF_035594125.1 Scylla paramamosain
GAAGGAAATAAAGAGAAAGACAAAAGGGAAACAAGGTGGGAAGAGGAAGAGCGGAAAATCAGAATGTAAACCATGAATGAAGGAATTCTCAACCAGGATATGATATAAGAAATAAAAAGGAGTAGAAATAGGAGCATGACGAGGACGAGAACGAGGACAAGGACGAGAACGAGAGGAACAAGGAAGAGGAGGACGAGGAAGAAGATAACAAAAAAAAACAAATAAAAGTGATAAAGAAACAAAGCAAGAAGAGGAAGAGGATGAAAAGAAGACTAAGAACAAAAGGCTGTGGACGAGGAGGCAGCATCAGATAGCTCATGACTTTTGTGTTTGAGAGACCAGCCAAGGGAGAAAAAATGGAAAAAAAAAAAAAAAAAACACGCTCCAAGGCCTCCAAAAAATAGAAACAGGGCAGGCAAACCAAAACAGATGACTAATTTAATGTTTGAGCCTTGACACTTCTCTTTTGAAACAGTAAAAATCATAGGCAGGAAAATAATACAGAAGCACGAGGAGAGTGAAGATACTGGGTAACTCTAGCATTAGTAAGGTGGACAGAATAAGGACAAAAGTAAAAATAGTCTTGTGAAGCGAGGCCGGGGAAGAAAGAACGAAGCCACGCAGTTAGCAAGTTCGGAAAAGTAATGACCACGAAAACAACGGTGGAAAATAATAACAAGTCTAAGGCAAATGCTTCACCGGAATCCCTAACAGAGAATGCCAAAGACTCAGTAAGGAATGTTTTAGTTGTAGATCGACGGTGGATCATCCTTTCGCGGAACCCATGCTGGCGATTAGAACGAAAGTTGTGGGCAGTCTGAAAACAAGACATGATATAAATAAAGACAAATACAAGTACGACGAAGCGGAGGTAAATGATGAGACTTAAGAGACAAGTAAGACAACAAGACAAGAGACGAAAATATTGCTCTGAGGAGGAGACCAAGGTTGAAATAATCTTTCGTACCCGACACGTTTCACGATTCTCTCTCTCTCTCTCTCTCTCTCTCTCTCTCTCTCTCTCTCTCTCTCTCTCTCTCTCTCTCTCTCTCTCTCTCTGTGTGTGTGTGTGTGTGTGTGTGTGTGTGTGTGTGTGTGTGTGTGTGGCTCTATTATATGCTTGCAGCTTCAAATAACAAAAACTTTACCACGTGTTGGAATTCTGATCAGTCCATTATTACTTATGTATACACACACTCTCTCTCTCTCTCTCTCTCTCTCTCTCTCTCTCTCTCTCTCTCTCTCTCTCTCTCTCTCTCTCTCTCTCTCTCTCTCTAACCAGTACTTCCCAGTGTGACCGCTCGTCCTTCCTCCTCCTCCTCCTCTCTCCTCCTCCTCCTCCTCGCGGCTCCTGACGAAGAGATACTGAAGGATTCTTAGGTAATTTACACCGAAGGGCTCTATAACTCTCCTCCAGGACAGAGCGCGGCCCCGGGAGAGGCCAATAGCAGCCGATATTGCCAGCCGCTATTCTTTCCACATTTCCAGGTAACTGCTTCGATAAATTTCCAGTGGGAGAAATAAGCCCCAAAAATAATCTGTCACGGTAATTTAATACGGAGGAATTGAGAAACACCGGATCGAAGGCAATTTTCAGGGGAAGGTAAAGTTAAAATGGTTCACTTTAAAAGCGCCGCCATCGTACGCCGCCTTTTTGTTGCCTGCTGATGGATGGGCGCGACGAGGATGACGAGGGCTATATGGTGGTGGTGGTGGTGGTGGTGGTGGTGGTGGTGATGCAATAGTGGGGGTCATATTGATAGTGTTGGTAGTGATTCAATAGTACGAGTGGTGGTGATGTAATGGTGATGGTGGTGCTAACGGTAGTAATGGTGATGGTAATAGGTGGTAGTGGTGATATTGGTGGTCGTGGTGGTGGTGGTGGTGATAACAGTAGTAGTGGTGGTGGTGTTATGAGTCCTGTACACACACACACACACACACACACACACACACACACCTCAGACGGAGGAGAAAGGACGGGAAGTGAAGTCCTAAGAATGGGAGGGTTTGCCGAGCAGAAGTAATTAGGTCGATAATTAAAGGAAAATTATGGCAAACAAAGGAAGTCACCGGAAGCGGCAGGTGGAAGCAATTAGTAAGCCTAATTAAGGGCGCCTTGCCACGGTGCGCGGGTTGTGTCTTCGTTAGGATGGCAGAGAGAGAGAGAGAGAGAGAGAGAGAGAGAGAGAGAGAGAGAGAGAGAGAGAGAGAGAGAGAGAGAGAGAGAGAGAGAGAGAGATTAAAGAGAGGGAGACACAGAGGGAAAAGGCCAAAGACAAACAAGTGAAACGAGAGAACACACAAAGAAACACAGAATACGAAAGAGAAGGGGAGCAACAGTAAACAAAGACGAGGAAGATGAAAACAAAGGAAATAAAAATGCAGGAGAGAGCAATACATACAAACATTGACTTAAAAAAGGAGAGAGATAGAAAAAAAAAAGAAAACAGACAAGGAAACAAACAAATGCAAAAAAGACAAGAAACCAACACCTGTCTTTGAACAAACAAACAAGAAATACAAAAAAGAGGAAAGAAAATAAAAACGAAATGAACGAATGAATGAAAGAAAAACAAATGAAGATATGAACATGAGAATAACGTTCCAGGGAGTGAAGGAAGGATATCGAAATGGAGACAAACAAAGAAAGAAGGGAGGAGGAAGAACGACAAAGGGAGAGAAGTGAGAGAGAAAAATAAAAATATGGAAGACGAATTGAGTGAACTGATTGAATTATTTTCTTTTTTTCTACTCACTCTTTTTTTCTCCTTGTTTTCTTTCTTTTTTCTCACATGAAAGGAAAACTAGGCAAAGGCTAAACAAAGTGTATGAAAAAAAATGCCCCTTAATTGCCATTCCCAGAAAGTTTGCAAAGAAAGAGTGCTGAAAGGGCTGGCCATTTTAGCTGTAGGGGTCTCTCTCTCTCTCTCTCTCTCTCTCTCTCTCTCTCTCTCTCTCTCTCTCTCTCTCTCTCTCTCTCTCTCTCTCTCTCTCTCTCTCTCTCTAAATGTTCAGGTAGTAGGAAAGGTGGAAAAACAGAATTGAGCAGAGTTTGACTAATAGACTACTGCTGAGGAGGAGGAGGAGGAGAAGGAGGAAGGGAAGGAGGAGGAGGAAGGGAAGGAGGAGGAAGAGGAGGAGGAGGAGGAGGAGGAATCTAAGTCGGTTATATCGGAAAAGAAATAATGTATAAATAAACTAACACAAAAGCACCAAATACGAGGAAGACGCAACACACACACACACACACACACACACACACACACACACACACACACACACACACACACACACCCACACTCACACACAAACACACACAAACACACACACTACAAAACATTCAGCAAACACTTGGAACCCTTCTCGTTCTGGGCTCACAATGAAACACAAACATAAACGATAGGCTTTGATCGACGCAACACTTCCTGCACAACGCAACCCAACACAATATCACCGCCCTTATACACCAAGGAGGAGAAAAGAAGCTCTATCAAACTATGTACTTGCCTGTGCGCTTAGTAGTAGAAGTAGTAAAAGTAATAGTGATAGTAGTAGTAGTAGTAGTAGTAGTAGTAGTAGTAGTAGTAGTAGTAGTAGTAGTAGTAGTAGTAGTAGTAGTAGTAATAGAATAACTAGTACCTAAATGTGTGTTGAATTTGATATTTTAAATTTGATAGTGTGTGTGTGTGTGTGTGTGTGTGTGTGTGTGTGTGTGTGTGTGTGTGTGTGTGTGTGTGTGTGTGTGTGTGTGTGTGTGTGTGTGTGTGTGTGTGTGTCATCTCACTTCACTCACCACCTACGATTCATCTCTCACCAATCATATTCTATCCTCAAATATACTAAACACTATTACGTTCACCATGAAAAATATATGAAAGTACAATCACATATATGAGAAGGAGACACAATATTTCCTAATTCCACATCTGACTCACTGATCATTTAAAGTTAGTGAGAAATTAAATCTGTTCATTTTCACGGCTTTGTGTTTACTATCACGGTTAGATTGTGAGGTACGATAACAGTGTCAGTGCCCTCGGTGACGGAAGTGACTCCTGACGAGGTGTTGCCCCGAGTGGTGAAATGAGCAGCATGCGGGTAGCTCGTGATGTTCTTCTTCCCCTTGTGGGCGACGACGGGCGGCGGTGAAGGCGGCATCCATCCGTGTGCTGGTGAAGTCTTCTCTGCAATAGGCACTTCGGGTAGTGGATGTGAGGCTGGAACTGATGTATTAGCTCCTGGATGAGAGGCTACAAACGGGACCTCAGGTTTTGGATGGGACCCCCAAAACTGGCTCTTCAGGTTTCGAATGCGCTGCTGGAACCGGTACTTTATGTTTCGAATATGGGACTGGAACAGGTATTTTAGGTTCTGGGTATGACACTGGAACCGCCACCTCGGATTTGGGATGTGAGACTGGAACCGGGACCTCAGGCTTTGAATTTGAGGCAGGAACCGGTATCTTGTGCTTTGAATGTGAGACATTAACCGGATGCACTTCATGTTTCGGATATGGACTCTTTTTGACCTCTGGAGTTCCGTTTTTGTCCTCTATATTGATCCCTTTGAAGACCGTCACATTCCTGGGTATTGTGATGTTCTCGAAAACCGTGATATTGTTAATGATCATGCTGCCTGTTCCAGTCGCGTTCTTCAGCTCCGTAATGTTCATGGTGCTAACTTGGCTGGTGGCGTCCACTGCTCCACCCTCCGGAACTCTATGAATCTTTTTTTGAAGGATTTTTGACTCCTCTGGAAGGTTATTATTGACTGCCTTTTGCAGCTTGGCTACTGGGAGGGTAGTATTCTGTGCTTTATTTCCAGGTGCTTTTGGTCCAGATGGAGGCTCAGAAGACGATGTATTCTCTTCCTTTATATTAAGAGTCTCCGATATTCTAGGAAGTTCAAGTGATTTGTTTCCCGATGCTTTAGAGTCCCCAGGTATCTCAGGTTTTCCAGGGATATCAGTATTCTGAGATGTGTTACGGTTCTTTAGTCCTTTAGGTTCATAAGGTTTCACATATTCTTTGGGGACTTTGAGATCTTTAAGTCCCTCGCGTCTCCTTAGCTTCGTTAGCTGTGCAGGAGAACTCGATGTTATATTTTGACTCTGTACACGAGGCTCACTAGTCATGTTGTTAGGCCCACTTGCCTGCTGGCCCTGTGGCACCGTCTGTTCGGTGGACGGCTCCTGCTTCTCCTTGGCGTTCGTGGAATTACCGAATCCCATTAACTTTTTAATTCTGTCACCCATCGTTAAGTTGCTACTGGCGGTGTTGTTAGCAGAGCCAGGGAGTTTTTCGCTGAGGGACAGATTGTTACTGGCCGTGTTGTTATCAAAGCCAAGCGTCAGGTTGCTGTTGGTCGTATTGTTTTCAGCGCCAGATAACTGTTGGTCGTTCAAATGCGGGGCGACTACAAAATTGTTTCCTGACGTGCCTGGAGTCGTGTCATCAATCTGCGGGTTTTCTACAGAGTCACCTTCTTTGTCTGTGGTTGAGAGATGATCGGGCCAAGTGTCGCTGTCCATACTGTCGAGGAAATACCCGTCCTCTTCCTCGCCCATCCAGGTGTTCAGCTCCCGGTCTCCCACCACAAACCCACACGCAACTACTGCCCATAACATAAACCGCATTAATATTTGTACCTTTACACCTGAATGATAATTAATAAGAGTAGAAAATACAACAGTGTTCTACAAACAAACTTAGCGAAGTGAGTGAATTTTGGAGAAGCACGGAGCTATAATACAACTGTCAGAGCAAACCTGAATTACTGCCGCACGTAAATGCACAATTCTATGAGCGGTGAGTGTGGGATGAGAGCTTAGAGGAGGCCGCAGCTCCCGTCCCTCGCTGTTGTAAAGGCTCGCAAAGTGCAGAGGTGGGCGTGGGAAGGCAAGCTTGGGAAGGAAGCGAGAAACAAGATTATGCACACGAGTCCCACAAGTAACAGCGGTCACCTTACTTTCCCCGCCAGGCACCATGAGCATTATGCCATCAACTCCATTAAAATGTTGTCGACCGCCTTCCTGCCTTCCTCTCCTCCTCCTCCTCTTCCTTCTCCCTACTCTATCGCTCCGGGGTTCCCACTTTTTAATTAACCTGCAGGCCGCTGCTGAAATATCTACAATTAATCCAGAAATACGGTCTGGGCCACGCCGGGGAGGAAATGGATGGGATGACCAGCCTAGCCACAAGCCAAGGTCAGGTCAGGTCAGGTGGTAGTGATGGTGGTGGAGGTGGTGGTGGTGGCGGTGATGTGGCGCCTGTCAGTGGCTTGCGTGGGTGCCAGACTTTCCTGCCATGCACCACCAATTATGCCCACACCTGCCCACATCCGGAAGTGATAGGTATGTGTCTTGTAAATTAGTTATTTTTTTAAGTGGACAGCAGTATTTAAGAACACTATTTTTTTTTTTTTTTTTTTTCCCCTTTTACCTTCCTGACCTCAACAGAATACTCTTGTAGTGTATGGGAGCTCATCATAACTCACTCCTTAACATTCCTGCCAACCGTATCTCAGGTAACTAATAAGCCGCCTTCCTCAGGACCCAGCCAGCCCTGATCCCGCTGCTCGTGTGCAAGCCTCACCTCATGCACTCACTCCTTCAGCTGCACCGCCTCACACCCCGCTGCACACACCTTGCGCGGCCTTACCCCTTGCCCTCGAAACTGCACCCACCCTGCATCCGCATCCGCCTCACACTCACGCATTTTCAGATCCATTCTCCTCCCGGTTCGCGTTCTCAGAATTGCTGCCTCATTGTTTCTCCTTCACTATTGATTAAACATCACGTAATATCCTAGCACAGGCTCAAACATTTCTTTCCATAATTACCTACATTACTGGGAAAGGAACACGTTATAACTGCTCCCATAACTTTGATCACTATATACTACGTGCACAGCAAAGCTCTGAAGTAAATGTCCACTGAATTTACAGGTTTTATCTCACAGTATATGTAATGCGAAGTAGTTTTCTCGGACACACTGCCTATGTTGATATCGGTGGATATAAGATGCAATGTTTTAGTCTGCCATGTAAATCATTTTCTTTGGAAGTGAGAAAACTTATACACCGTAACTATTATATTCTGATCATGGTTGTCAGTAATATTCTTTAACTTGCTTGTTATGAGTAGACACTTTCTTGGCGAGTTAATACGTTTTCTTTCCTTGGTTCTGCACAGGTATGATGAAACGTGTGCTGTGAGAGGAAAGGGTGACACTTAGTAAAGGTAAGGCGACAAACGCTGCACACACACACACACACACACACACACACACACACACACACACACACACACACACACACACACACACACACACACACACACACAGAGAGAGAGAGAGAGAGAGAGAGAGAGAGAGAGAGAGAGAGAGAGAGAGAGAGAGAGAGAGAGAGAGAGAGACGGATAGATAAGTTAATATACATATCATACCAAAAATAAAGACATATCTGATAAAGTAAATAAAACACATACGTAGGTACTTAATAAAATAAATAGTGATATATAAAAAAAAAAGTAGTTAGAAAAAAAAAACAAGGTATGGAATAACAAGACACCATGGTAAAGTAAACACAACAAAATATGATAAAAATTAGTGGTATACATAAATCCGTAGGATGTAAATAAACTAAGCTTCCCAAAGAGAAACACTGCTGCTTGAAGGATGCAAAGCCGGAACTGTGATGCGCACGAAATAGGCATGAGTTTGGAAGCAAGCAATATACAAGTAACTATATAAGGAGAGAGTCAGCCACGAGCAAATCTCAGTTCCCGCACATGGAATATGAACACAGCGAGCTCAGTACACGTGGCCAATGATGTAATGAGTCTCCATTATTTCATTTACACCAGTGCGTCACTAGTCACACCAAACTGTCAACGTGAAATAAATCTTGGTGCAGAGTTGGGAGAAAAAAAAAAAAAAGACGCGGGAAATTTGAAGGAAGAGTTTTGAATAACTTGTAATGCGATACAAAGCGAAACAGGTTACAAGAAGAAGAGGAAGAAGACCAGTGAAGCGGAATCAACAGGAACTGGAATTAATGACACCAATGAATCTATCCCAAAATAACAATACTCTACCCTTGGCTTGAAATATTAACGTTATTTGAATATTATCCCATATCATGACGCCAAGGAAACAACCATGGCAGCATAAGGCGGCTGAGAAAAACATTAAATTCCGGAACCAGACCACAATCAATTGATCACCTGATCATTCTTACTGCCACAGCTTCTCCCTCCACCCAAGGAATGCACAAGAATCCTTACCTCCAGCTTTAGGAAATAATAAACCCAAATTCAAGTACATATTTTCTAGTAAGGCTCCAGTTCCAGTGCTGTACTTGTGAAATGAAATCCACCGGTATGGAATCAGCACGCACTATAGCAAGATTCAGTACCTGTGCTTCTTCGTGAATTGGAAGCAAAATACATCCTGTACTCAGCACACTGGAGTAACGTACCTTGCGTCAGATGACCTCTCTGTCTTACCTTGTAATATGAAATAGTACCTTAAAGATTGTATAATCCTACAAATAAAATAAATACTACCACAATTACTACTACTACTGACACCACTACTACTACTACTATTACTACTACTACTACGACAACTACTTCTACTACTACTGCTACTACTACTACTACTACTGCTAATAATAATAATAATAATAATAATAATAATAATAATAATAATAATAATAATAATAATAATAATAAACAAACAACGGGGGAGGGGGGGGAAGAAAACAAGCAAATATTTACCCGTCCCTGTATATTTCCCTATACCTCTTTATTTTTTCTTTGTGTGTGTGTGTGTGTGTGTGTGTGTGTGTGTGTGTACGTACCTCCCAGGCGTGTGAACTTGAGTGTGTATTTAGTGATGAGAGAATTGCCGTCCTGGGGAGCCTCGCACGCCAGCCTGACGGAACGAGAGGTCTTCTCCAGCACGTGCAAGGAGCGAGGCAGGTCTGGCGTCTCTGAGGGGGAAGGGAGAGAGTCAGTGAGGGAGGAAGGAGAGGGGAGGAGAGGAAAGCTAGAAGAGACACGGAAGGTCTATGTAAGCTTGGAGAAAGGAAAAGGAAGGAGGTGAAAGCAAGAGTAATGGTGGGGAAGAAAGACTGCAAATTTGAGGGAGAGAAACGCGAGGGAAAAGATAGAAATGGATGAAAGAAAGAAAAAACGAGAATATAAAGAAAGTTGTGGGGGAGAGGAAGAGGAAAAATAAGCTAACGAATGAAAGCTAAAAGGAAAGTGAGATTAGGTTAGGCTGTGAGAAAGTAACACACAAGGACTGAACAAGATTAGTGATGTCTGAGAGGGCGAGAGAGTGAGGGAGGGTGGGAAAGATAAGTAAAGAAAGCGTAAGCGTGAAGGCGTGGATAACAAAAGAAGAGAGAAACGAATGAAAGAAACAAAGAAACAACTACCACCACTACTACCGATACCACCACCACACTCACCCTGGACCAGCAGCGTGACGGTGCTGGAGGCGTGGCCGTGTTGGTTCTCTGCCGTGTACACGTAATGGCCACCGTCCTCCCGCGTCACGCCCGTCACCACCAGCTCCAGCGGAGGGCACGCAGGAGGTGGCAGTGAGGGGCGAGGAGACAGAGGCAGCAGTGGAGGGCCTCACCCCAGCCACGCAGTATTTGTTTACCCTGCACGCCCACAATGCTATGGACCCCTCCAAGCCCTCTGAGGTGAGAGAGAGAGAGAGAGAGAGAGAGAGAGAGAGAGAGAGAGAGAGAGAGAGAGAGAATACACACACATACAAGTCCCTAATAATAGTCACATGTGCACCTCCTTCCCACACACACACACACACAAACACAGCCGGTCTCTGCTCACACAGTCACCTACTGGGCATGCGTATGAACACAATATAAAAGATTTAATCACCACTTGCAATAAATCAAAGAAAATAAAACAACACATTTCATAAAACACTTGATTACTGCTCCCTCCTCCCTTCCTCCTCCTTCCGCCTCCACTGCCCCCATTCCTCCATCTAAGTATCTACAAAGGTGATGAAAAGAATAGATTTTGCAGTGTCCATCCAGTACAGTGTCTGGTGCTGTCTATGGGACGAAGGAAGGTGTCTCGGAGTGGTTAGTGGTCAAGGGAAGGTGTGTGTCAGTAGCAGTGAATGATTGACTAGATGACTGACTGGTTCATTGCCTGGCTGCTTGATTGACTGATTGACTGGTTGGTTGATTGATAATAAGTTGCAGATAATCAGGAGGTCAGACCCGTTTCTCTCTCTCTCTCTCTCTCTCTCTCTCTCTCTCTCTCTCTCTCTCTCTCTCTCTCTCTCTCTCTCTCTCTCTCTCTCTCCCCAAGGTGAGCGAGGTAGTGTAGGGTGAGGAAAGGTTGCTTTGCCTTCCCACCTTCAGTAATACGACCTCCCATAGCAGAGTCCTTCTAGATGTTTCCTCAAGGTTATCCCCATAAGGTCACACACACACACACACACACACACACACACACACACACACACACGCCCTCATGTTGGCAATAGTGTTCTCAAGGCATTACAAGGCAGACACCCAACCACTGCCCTTGTTACGTATTCTGAAACGCTCTGCTTTCTCACCAGGGCTATTTTCAAAGGACATAGAGATGATTAGTCGGATTTACATGAGTGTTTCTCCAGTTGATAATGTAGAAATCTTGTTAATCTGTCACTAGAACCATAAAAACAGCCTTTAAAAACCCGTGTAACTTCAATTAAAGGCTTTTGGACGTAGAGAAGGTGGAGCGGAGAAGTGTTTCAGAATATGGGTCTCTGTGCCGCACCTCACCACTACCCCACCACCACGACTCAACACCACTACACCCTCATTAGCAGTCCAGCACAGTCCGCAGCACAACATCCTCATCACCAGTCCAGTGGCGTCCTCAGACTATATCCTCACATCCTCATTTCATCACACCATTACAAGGATTCCCTGTTCATTATTTTCCTGTTTCTTTTCGGAAGCAACTTTACGAACGGGCCTTTTTTTTTTTTTTTCTTTTTTTAGATCGGTCTCCCTGACACACAAATAGGATAAATAAACATGAAAAAGTGGTATTAAGTGATCAGCACCGGACCTCAACACCACACACCTTATCCTTACATCTTCACATACTTACACACATACACACACACACACACACACACACACACACATTGCCTCACACCCTCACTCCAGCACCAGTAACCCTTATGCATCGAGAGACACCAAATGCAGCACAATTTAGACACTCATCTCTTAAGTACAAAAACCTTATCACTTTACCTTGTGCATACCTTTCACATCCGTCAGCCTCAACACGAAGGTCAAGGAGACAGAGATGAACACCGAGGCAATAACGAATTCTTAACATGTGCGCTTTGCTTTAGTTTAATTTTTCTTTTTTTTTACTATTTTTTTTTTTTTTTTTTTTAAGAATTTGCAACAGGCTTAAAGCTACACTTTCTTTCGTATAGGTATTGAAAAAGCCTCCACATATATATGAAACGTAGAAAATATATATAAAAAGTTATCCTGCTATATACAAGAAATTATATGCAAATGGTTATATAATGACACAATTACTAATAATGAAATACTAGAACAAATAAGCAGTTCTTATATTGTTAGAAGAACTGAGGATGGAAATTAAGGGTTAAATAAAGGAAAACTCACTAATTGGTGGTCTCACGAACCCAATTACAGAAGAGTTTATAAGAGAGAGAGAGAGAGAGAGAGAGAGAGAGAGAGAGAGAGATCAGCTTCCCTCCAAAAATACCTTAATATCTCTCTCTTCAAACTTTTACATGATTATAAATTTGTTGTATTTTTCTTAATTCCTTCCGTAACAAAACATCGGTTAACCTTACACTGGACATATTATTGTGGATATCACGTTTATGATTTTTTCTTTCATATTGTGCAAAAGGAGTTTAAAATTATCTCTAGTTACTCATCCAGCACAAACGTGTCTATTTACAAACTTGAATTGGCTTTAGTTTCTTACTCTTTGCTTTATGGGAGAGAGAATTATCATGCATTTTTTCCTGAATTAGTTTTTTTGCCCTTGAGTCTTCCTCCCTGGTGCATACAAAAAATCATGCACACAAAAACAAAGCAAGCTCTGTTCTGACTAACACCTGGTGACTCCGTGAAGTTCGAGAATTGACAGAGGGAGTTGGTGAGTTAATAAAATCAACAAAGCACCAAAAGGGAAAGAAAGACACAGACAGACAGACAAATAAACAAACAAACATGGACAGAGAAGACACACCAACAGAAAAAAATAATGAAAAATTATAATCAAATAATTGCCACAAGGAGAAACCGCAGTCGAATCCAAACTGAACCTTGACAGCAAACCACCAAACCATTTATAAATATCACACATTCATTAACTCATAAACCTCAATAACAAGTTCTTCAATTACTGACACAAAGACAGAGGCAGCTCGTGGTTTGAGGGTTGAGGGACACAACTCATAAAGAACTTGCAGGTAACTGTTTTCTTCTTGTGTGTACCGGGAATACTGAATGGCAGGGAGCGGAGGGACTGATGCATAAAGGGCGCCGTCAAGGTGAAATACTGGTACTACTCGTAATTAGGAGAAGGTGAGATGGACGGAGGTGAAAGTCGCTACGTTCATGACCAACACACCCGAACACACCCACGGAAGGAACAACACCATAGGATCGAACAGTGTTTCTTAGTTAACATTAGGTGCTTGCAATCCTACGCGGTGCTGAAATGAATTTTTTTAGGGTGCTCGCAAATGCTGCATAAATTATGGTACAATGTCACTGTTACTTGAAAGGGACACAAAAATATCAAATAGAAACTTTTTGACAAGGGATTTTTCTATTTGATCAATTTTAACATAATTTTCAATTCCCTTAATGGATCTTACTAAGGTGATGGAAAGCACTACATTTGTAAGAGCACTCCACACATTAGGAAGTCTGCGTCACCGAGCCATGTGGCGGTCGTCAGGGTGGCTGGGCTGCCTAGACCTGACTACGGGGTGTTCTGAGGGCGGAAAAGGTTAAGAAACATTGAAATAGTGTCCTGTGTGTGTTGTGTGTGTGTGTGTGTGTGTGTGTGTGTGTGTGTGTCGCTGCCTCAACACAGTCATAAAATTCGTGTCCCGCCCAGTGACAAATTTGCATAAACGTTCACTTTTATTGGAGAGTGTAAACAAAACTACGTGTGACATTTATTTTATTCTTGTACAGTATTCATATTTGTGCTTATCTGTTCCTGTATTTATCATGCGTTTGTTGTTGTTGCTGTTGCTGTCGTTGTTGTTGTTGTTGTTGTTGTTGTTGTTGTTGTTGTTGTTGTTGTTGTTGTTGTTGTTGTTGCAGTTCTTGTTGTTGTTGTTATCATTATTGTTATTGATATTATATTGCTACTATTACTATTATTACTATTATCGTTATCATTTCTATTATTGTTAGTAGTAGTAGTAGTAGTAGTAACAGTAGTAGTAGTAGTAGTAGTATTGTTCTTGTTGTTGTTGTTTTTGCTGTTGCTGTTCTTGTTTTTGCTGTTGTTCTTGTTGTTGTTATTATTATTATTAATCTATTACTATTATCATCATCATCATCAATACCCCACCCACCCACCCATTCACCAAGCCACCCAAACACACACACACACACACACACACACACACACACACACACACACACACACACACACACACACACACACACTTTCATCAACGCACAGTTTTCACAATACATCAATAATACTGTCAAGAATATGTCCCGCTTTAGCAAACATTCATAGTTTAACCAATACTTTTATTTCATTATTATTCGATATATGTCTTCCTGCATATGTAGGGAGAGAGAGAGAGAGAGAGAGAGAGAGAGAGAGAGAGAGAGAGAGAGAGAGAGAGAGATACAATTTTAATCCTTCACGGGACAGAACATGTATAATTCACATTACAGAAGGCAAGAGTCTGGCTGTATGAATGGCCGAATGAATTATTAAACCCAGAGAGAGAGAGAGAGAGAGAGAGAGAGAGAGAGAGAGAGAGAGAGAGAGAGAGAATGCTGATGACGGTGGCGGTCTCTCTCTCTCTCTCTCTCTCTCTCTCTCTCTCTCTCTCTCTCTCTCTCTCTCTCTCTCTCTCTCTCTCTCTCTCTCTCTCTCTTCCTTTCTCACTCAATCCTGAATGTTGGTTAATATCTAGCGGTACACACACACACACACACACACACACACACACACACACACACACACACACACACACACACACACACACACACACACACACACACACACACACACACGCACGCCTGCCTTCACAGCCATGGGGAAAGTTTAACAGTTAACTTTCCTTCTCTTTGAGGAAGCACCGAGCTCTGTGCGTGCGCGCGCGCGCGCGCGCGCGCGCGCGTGTGTGTGTGTGTGTGTGTGTGTGTGTGTGTGTGTGTGTGTGTAAATGTGAACCAGTGTGTCGAACGAACAATTATAAAAACCTTACATGAAATCGTATAAGACACACACATAAACAAATAATCGTAGTAGTAGTAGTAGTAGTAGTAGTAATAGTAGTAGTAGTAGTAGTAGTAGTAGTAGTAGTAGTAGTAGTAGTAGTAGTAGTAGTAGTAGTAGTAGTAGTACTAGTAGTAGTAGTAGTAGTAGTAGTAGTAGTAGCACCACCACCAGTAGTACACACATAAGAAGGAGTATGTAGCGTGTTCTTTTTTCCCTCACCGAAGTAGACAAGCAAAGTAGGTAGCGTGGCCAGCACCCGAGGCAGCTTTGCTTGACCTTTAGTGCACTTTCGCCGATGCTTCCTTGTCCACCAGACGGCCTAGCACTGCTCTAAAAACTGCAGGAAGACAGCGAGCACAAGGAGCGAGACTGCGATGACGATGACGAGATAAGAAAAAAAATTGAGAACTCACGACGACTTCGGTAACGGAAAGGAGAGGAAGCTGGAAGAGGAGGAGGAGGAAGAGGAGATGCAGACAACCGTAACGAAATGAAGCGCCAACTGTTAAGTAAGAGTAATTTCCCGAGACTTTTTTCTCTTTTCCTACTTTTACAGTTTGCTGAAGAACGCAAGAACGCAAACCGGTTATTTTCTTCTTTCTTGGTTTGAAAATGTACGATGAAATTTAACTTGGCATCAGGAAATACTTATCCCACACACACACACACACACACACACACACACACACACACACACACACACACACACACGTACAGGGGCAGACGGACAAACAACAGGGAAAAAAGGCACAATGTATACACCGCAAGGCCTACAACATACTTCATATAACCACAACAACACTGAACTGTTAACATACCAGCAAACAGACCACATCGATAAACACACACACACACACACACACACACACACACACACACACACACACACACACACACACACACACACACATACAGAGAGAGAGAGAGAGAGAGAGAGAGAGAGAGAGAGAGAGAGAGAGAGAGAGAGAGAGAGAGAGAGAGAGAGAGAGAGAGAGAGAGAGAGAGCAGCGTGACATTAATGCTCTCTTTATATTTTGTCCTCAGTGGCTCTTCATCTAAGAAAATGAAATAAACTATAAATCTACTAAAAAAAATTACAAGGAAAAAGTTACGAAAACACACACACACACACACACACACACACACACACACACACACACACACACACACACACACACACAAGGTGAGCTTGGACATGTACCAGACATACTGCGCATTGTGACCCCCATGATCCTCTCTCTCTCTCTCTCTCTCTCTCTCTCTCTCTCTCTCTCTCTCTCTCTCTCTCTCTCTCTCTCTCTCTCTCTCTCTCTCTCTCTTTCCCTCTCGTATGCATTTCGTAATACACTTTTTCTCTCCACTCAGGACCAGTGTAAAGTTATACGCATATATAATGACTATTTCGTGTGCGCAATCCCGAACACCTGCAGCGTAACAGCCACGGCCACAGCGACACCAGACCGCAGCAGCACGCACACCTACTAAAGAACAGCATAACACACGTCACTGAACAACACAAGCACTACAGCATCACGACAGTACTCATCTACACCATAGCACAAAAAAAAAGCATGACACATCAAACACAGCGTAACACACCCTTCAGGACCATCCAAACACCACAGCACGGCACTTAACACAGCAAGATTATGACGTAACACAGCAGAATACAGAAAACAGCATAATACAATGTGCTAGCGGAACATAACAGCACAACAGCATGAGACAGCACATAACTCCATCACAAGACAGCAGAACACAACATAGCACACCTGCCCGAACAGCACAAACCCCCACAGCAGCACAACAACAGTGAAGTACACCACATCTTAGCATTTCGCAGTGGAACACAGACCAACACAACGCAACGAACTGAACACATCCAGCGGCACGATACAAAACACCACAAAACAGCACACAATTACACCACAACGAAATATAACCCAGGAAAACCAAACACAACACAGAGAAGCAATACAAACACCAGAAAACAACACAACAAAGCAAATAACAACAACGCAGGAGAACACAGTCGGCAAGATAACACGTGAACAGAAAAATCCAAACACCACATTAATCAGATAACAAGTGACACCAAAGAACATTATTTCGCCTCTCAAATAACTGATGAACTAAAGATCTAAGCACTGATGCGTGTGTGTGTGTGTGTGTGTGTGTGTGTGTGTGTGATTGATTTTTTCTTGCAATTTGAGACAGGTCACGGTCTACTGGTTAAGATATCTGAAGCGCGCAGTGTCAGTATGTCAATAGAGGGTATGCAGTAGGTCAGTCAAGGAAGCAGCTCAGAGCAGTGGTGCGGGGGAACAGGAACTGAATGGACCAGTGGAGGTAAAGGAGCGGTGGACCGGGACCCGCTGGTATCCCGGTACAAAAAGGGCAGCAGTTCGGTCCCAGTCTGAGTAGGAACTAAAAGCAGGTGGTTTTCTTGTTCTCTCTACGAGCGAGAAAGAATCTGGCGTCACTCACTTCCTTGCACTGACATTCACATTTGCGTGTGGTGCAAAAAGTTACACTCATTTAAGACACAAGTAATGAGTGATGAATAATGAAGAGACTCATGAACAGCCATAAATTCTGTCTTTTTTTCTTTTTTCCATTCTTTTCTCTCATTTTTAGCCGCAGGGAATCGCCAGAGCGTCATTCACTTCCTTGCACTGACATTCACATTTCCCCTTTAAAAAAAACTCCATCTATCCAAATTTCAACATGATGAAGACAGCCATGCTCACCCTCAATTACTGTTTTTTCCGTCTTTTTTTTTTCACAATTTAAGATGGAGCATTCAGTCACTTCCTTGCATTGACACTTGCATTTAGTCTCATGAAAATAATTCCCATATATTGAAGCTTCAACAATAAAGACAGTCAGACATAAGCTTAACTTTTATTTTTCTCATCTCGTTTCGCATTTTAACATGAAGTACTCGGTCACCTTCTTGCACTGACATTCACATCCACTCATAAGGAAAAAACAGCCATTTATCCAAGTTTCAACAACATAATATGAACAATCATGCACAATCTTCATTTCTATTTTTTTTTTTCTCTCTGTCTCTTCTCGCATTTTAAGATAAGCTCAGTCACTTCCTTGGATTAACATTCATATTTATTCATAAGAAAATAATTCCCATCTATCTGAGTTTTAACAACATAATAAAGAATCATCTCTCTCTCATATTTTTACATAAGGTATTCAGTCACCTCCTTGCACTGACATTCAAGTTTACCCAGAAGACATAAATTTCTATCAATTCAAGCCTCAACAGCATAATGAAGACAATCAAGCACACTTTTAATTCCTCGTGTTTCATCTCATCTCACATTCTTAGAAAAGGTACTCAGTCACCTCCTTGCACAGACAAACACGTTTACACATAGAACAAAACATCACGTAGATTTAAGCACTATGATAATGAAGACAGTTATCAACGGCTATAATTCCTGCGTTTTTATCTTTCCCTCTCACATTCTGGCTAGGGTGTTTAGTTCGCGATGTGGTAGTAATAGGATACCAAACTGTAGTATAACTTTACGAGGCGTCTGCGAGGCGGATGCCATTCATGATTATTTACTTGCTGGCAACTTGCTCAAGGCTGCTCGGCGCCGACAGGTATAAAAGGGCGGCAGGTGCGAAGCAGTGCCCAGTGGAGCAAAGGACATCTAAGCATCATGAGGACCCTGGTAGGTAGTGGCTGGCTGCTGGAATCACTAACTTCACCTACACGTCTCTAACCACACACGTACCCATGCATACGTACATATGTGGATATACAGATATACACACACACGGTTAGTAGGTCGCCTGGTCACAAAGCCTTTTTTTTATATCACTTTAATTAACCACAGCTCATTACGGCCCGTCAGTCAAAATATCCATTAGGCCCAGTGTTTGCAAGGCCACTGTATCAATATGCTCATTTCAAACTTTTCGAACTACACTGACATAAAAAAAATCATCACATAATTATTTTTTTTTCATCGTATAATACAATGATTTATTTACTATGTGTGTGTGTGTGTGTGTGTGTGTGTGTGTGTGTGTGTGTGTGTGTGTGTGTGTGTGTGTGTGTGTGTGTGTGTGTGTGTGTGTGTGTGTGTGTTTCAAAGGTCACCTGTTCCCCGGGGCCGCCAGTGACCTTATAGAGAGCTCCAGTCAGTTCCGTGTAGGAGGGAAAGGTCAGAGGGACCACGCCAGTAAGAAACGCATCTGTCCTTGATCAGCGAGGCGAAGTGTGTCTTTACGATCGCTACTCCACCCCCCACACCCTCTCTCTCTCTCTCTCTCTCTCTCTCTCTCTCTCTCTCTCTCTCTCTCTCTCTCTCTCTCTCTCTCTTGTTACCATTCAAATTGCACGCTCCTTCTCTTCTCCTCCACTACCATCACCTCCTCCATTACATAACAAAGCCATTTACTTCCACACATCCTTATAAAGAACAGTACTTAAACTATAACTAAAACCATTCCGTCCCTTCCTTATCTCACGCTATCCCACCCACTCCTTTCCCTTTCATCCCTTTCATAACCCACACAACGCCACTCAATCACCGTTTCCCTTTCTCTGAGCTACCCATTTCATAACCCTCTATTTCCTTCCTCCTTAGATTCTGCTGAGTGTGGTGACGGTGGCTATGGCCCAGAGTTACGACGGGGGCTTCGTCAAGATCCTGCAAGACAAGAGGTACCAGAGCGGCAGTACTTTCGGCAACTTCCGTGACCAGGAGGACGGCACTAAGTATTTCGAGGAGACGGATGAGATGGGAGTGCGCCGCGGCTACTGGGAGTACGTGGATGAGCTTGGAAAGACCATCCGCAACGAATTCGAAGGTGAGTGGATGAATAGGTGGATGAATGGGATGGGTGGGTGGATTGTTGGGTGGTTTGGTGGATAATGGATGCATGGATTGGTAGATGGATGTATATTTAGATAGATGAATATATAGAACGATACATGGATGGATAGGTGGACTGATATACAAAAAAATGAATGGATAAGTGAATGGATTGGTAAAATTGTACTTAAATCGAAAGACAGATGGGTAAATTGATGAGTAATTTAGTGAATAAGTAGCATAATAGATATATAAATGGATAAACTGAATACTGATGGATTGATACATATATTCATAAACTGTGTTATTGCTGGATTACTCGTGGCGTTAAAAGCACAACAAAAGGCAACTGTGTTTTTGAGTTTATTACTGAATGTTTCTATCAATTTCTTTCTATAAATTCGTGTTTAGTTGAGAGTTGTAAAAAGTTAAAATCTTCATTTCCCTGCCTCTCCCTCTGCCTCCTCGCCTCGTGATTCTCTCCTTCTCTCACTTCCTCCTCTCCCTCTTCGCCTCATGCTTATCTCTTTCTCTCACTCCTCCCTCTCCCTTCTCAAATCATATTTCTTTCCCTCCCTCATTCTTCCTCCAATTTTCTCCCTTCAATTTACATCCTTCTTTCACTCCTCCCTCACCCTCCTCGTATCCCACTCCCTCACTCTTCCCCCGCTATTCCCCCCACGCCTCACCCTCCTCTCCTCCACAGCTGGTCCCGGTATCGGCTTCAGAATCACCAAGTCCAACGCCCACGACACCACCCCAGTGTTCAAGCCCCTGCCCCAGTTCCAAGCACCCAGACCCGCCCCCACTGCCGCTCCCGTGTACCAGCCCGTCCCCGTGCAGCCCACCTATCAACCCGTGGCCGTGCAGCCCCAGTACCAGCCTGCCCCAGTTCACGTGCCCGCCCCAGTCCCCAGGTACACCCCCACCCTGGCACCTGAGCCCCAGAACCTCTTTGATTACCCCGGTAACCTGGAGTTCTCTCGTGACCATCTGGGCCACCGCTTCAAGTTCGTCGCTGCCTAAGTCTTCCACACTACCTCCTCTTCCATTTACCATCCTTTCCCTGGTTCTCTTCTGCTTCCCATTCCATCTAAGTTCTCCCAGGCCTCTACATACTGGCCGACGCTTGTCTCGTTTCCTCTCGTCACTACCTCCTGTGCTTAACCCATTAATGCAACTTCTTTCTCTTGTTGGCAATACCCATCATCTCTTCCACTAACGTCGCAGTAACACGTCTCATCTGCAGCATCCTTAGCTCATCCTTCCACATCAAGGCAGCATCACTCGCCTCAAACGTGTCTCTGCGTTGTTAGCGACACGATGAGCCTTTACTCCTCTTCCTCCTCCCACCCAACGCCCTCAGCAGGCGCCCACAGGAGAGCTACGCCCGCCGAAGCCTCCAGGGTCCTCGCTCCACACAAATGCTCCTCCCAAACTGACGTGAGATTGTGACGGCGTGACGAGCGTAACCGAAGAGCGTGCAGGAGCGGCCGCCGCCCCGCCCTCCTTGACAGGTCCTGTGATATCTAGTCCTCTGCGAAAAGCAACAAAAAATAGTGTAGTTTTTGAGAGTTTCAGTCAGCACAATGCCGCTTTTTCGACGCTGCTCATGACAACTTGTGGACATGTACATGCAGTAAGTCTGCGACGTTTATTGCTTTCTGTTGTTATAATTATAATCTTTGTCTCTCCATCGTCTCATTTCGTCTGCGTGGAATTGATAATTGAACAAACTCTTAACTCTGCGTCTTCTTCCTAGAAATACTGTCTTCAATTACCAAAAATATTCGTTTCGTTTTGCAGTTCATGTTTCACAATGAGTTGCTTTATCCAGGTTCGCCTCAATTCGGCATCACTTCCTCAAAAATACTCGTGTATCCACAATACTCTGACCTGCCACTGGAAACTCTTAGCGAGGCATCAGGCGCTGCCTTCTTCCTAAATTCCTTCTTGTATGCCTGTCTTCTAATTAACGTTAAATCAAAAACATTTCCTTGAAAAAAATAAACAATTCGGTGACCACCGATGCACCGAGGCACCGAGTAAAGGCTCGATCCTGACCCTCGGTCCTCGGTGTGTCGGCGGCGCCACAATGGACATATGGGCATTGTTAGGCAGTAATACTCTACTCTTAGTGTTAAAGAAAAGAAAGAAAAAAAATAATTACGAAAGAAAACCCTCATCGGAATTATCATGTATAGTTTGATGAGAAAATGTCACATAACAGACCCTCGAGTAAAATACCAAAAAAATAAAAGTTTAATAATAAAGTAAAGTCGAAGGGATCAGTGGTGTTGGAAACGGTACATTCAGAACCGGTACATTTGTCGACACACGGTAAAATTATCCGACTTTTAATTTGTTTCCTTCATCTCTAAATTGCAATCTTGAATTACGAATTCTTACTGGCGTGTACAAAAACTATCTTTGGAAAGGCTGTTGGAAATTAACAGTAAACTCAAATCAATAAGTAAATTAACTGATCCCTTATAAAAACAATTCAAAGAACGTTGTTACAAAAAGACAAGTATGAGTGCTAGAATAAATAGTTCAGTATTACAAAAAAGCACGAATACTTAACAAAATGTTACAAACAAAAACGCACCGCCTTGGTGTGCTGTGTGTGTGTGCGTGTGTGTGCTGTGTGCCGGAGTGGCGAGTGTGCGATAGCTAGCGTGACGCTCTCGCTGCCCTGGCCGCGTGTGCCGCGTGGCCTATGCCGCGTGCCGCGTGCTTCTTTCTTTACTCCAGGTGCTCGCAGTCACCTGGTCACGTAACCGGACTATGCATCGCCCCAGCACGCTCTGTTACGCTCCGTCACGCCGCGTTGCGTCACATTGCCGTCAACGAGGAGACTCTTGGTTGATTTTCTGTTGCACCACGACAGTAGTTCAACAGCGGACCGCCAGGTCTGGTGTATATTTTTGTATAGATAAAAGTTTTCTGTAAATGATGAAATGTGGTCTTTTGCTTTCCTTTCTCATACAATGACGTGTGTGTGTGTGTGTGTGTGTGTGTGTGTGTGTGTGTGTGTGTGTGTGTGTGTGTGTGTGTGTGTGTGTGTGTGTGTGTGTGTGTGTGTGTGTGTGTGTGTGTGTGTGTGTGTGCAGGATATAGGCAAGAGAAGGAAAGGAAAAGGAAGAAAAGGGTAAGGGAAGAAAGAACCATCAAGTAAACAGTTCAAGACGAAACAAGAGTGGAAAAAGGGAAGACAAAAGTGAGACGGTAAGGCAGGTTCAGTGGGATGTCAGTGTATCTACACTTTAAAAAGGATAAATGAAAAATAAAAACAACAACAACAACAACAGCAATAATGATAATAGTTATAATAATAATAATAATAATAATAATAATAATAATAATAATAATAATAATAATAATAATATAATAATAATAACAAACTAAGTTAATTAACACAAACAATGTGATTTTACCAGATAACACACACACACACACACACACACACACTACGAGAGTCTCCGCAAGCTAAGCTGATCCGGAAGCCACGCCTCCTGCCTCCTGCCTCCTTTTGGCGGGGCAGCTGATTGGCAGTTGGCCACTCAAAATGGTCTTGCCACTTCCCGGTAGTTTTCATGCTTAAGGTACTTCCAATAACCTTACCAATTAGCCTTGTCCTGAGATGACTTCAACACATCAGTGCGAGAACAATGATGATATGGAAGTTGTTAACTCTTCAAAAAATTCATGGAAACAAATGCACAAATTATTAACGTATATCATCGCATTCATATGACTGTCATCGCACCACAGATCTCTGATGACCCGTGTGTCGACAGTCAGCTCTTACTATAGTTTTATATCAATGTACCAGTTCAAGGCTTCACTGGATATTAAATTAACATTAATGAATACTGATGAATAAACTTTGGCATTTTACTGTGTGTGTATATGTGTGTGTGTGTGTGTGTGTGTGTGTGTGTGTAGGGTGAGTTTTTACAAATATCAAGGGTCGTCGTTACTGTATTCTGGTAATGTATTAAGGCCAACACACTTCCCACTAACACTTGCCTCATGACACACGGGAACACAATGGAAGAGGAAACAGCAGCAGACTTGTTGGCCTTTAGGACACTGGAAAGCTGCACTATCTGATCCGGAGCAGGAGACACAGGACAATAAAGGTGAACGTACAGTCGTACTCCAGTAGTGGAGTTACTTACACACTGTTTTAGCTTTTACCCTCCAATTATGTGTCCTCTGTTCTACCTGTAATTTGTCAGTCTTCTATCAATCAGGTCTTGCAGGGGAAACTAAGCACACAAGAGCTCTTCAGATTGAGGGACAACACAAAAACTCAGAGGTAGCAAGTGTGACGTGTTAACTGACTGATAACATGACTACAATACATACAATAAAATCTAATAGTCCTCTGTTCTACCTGGAATTTGTCAGTTTTCTATCAATCAGGTCTTGCAAGGAAACTAAGCATATAAGAGCACTTCAAATTGAGGGACAACACAAAACACAGAAGCAGCAAATGCAACGTGTTAACTGACTGATAAGCATGACTATAATACATACAATACAATCTGATATCATTCACAAGTTTTTTTTTTTTTCTTCAGTCCTCACAAACATACAATTTAGTCTACTGACCTATATAACTCCAGCACTACAGTACAATTATCTGACCTATGACTCGTACTCTCGACCGAATGTAATCTATAGACTTGCTCGTACATAACCCTTGATGCACGATGGACTAATGACCGACGCTATCACAATAACTGACATTGAAGTACAGGGGCTAAAAAAAAAAAAAGATAAATAAATAAAAGAAAAAACGTTTTGCCTTTTTTTTTTTCTTTTTTACTGGACATGATTAGGTTCTCAATTCTAAACGAAGTGCACTATTCTCAGAAACAATTTAATTCAACGATTACGGATATTGTAACTTAATTCTGCGACTGCTAAGGTTTCTCAAGATCAATGTAATGGTCTGGTGTTTGTTTAAAGTATTGTTTCGAAAAGCACAACTGAAAATGAAAGCAGGGATCGGAAACCTCAAATTTTATATTATCTTAGCGTCTGTGTCTCTTTTGTTATTGTTGTTGTTACTATTGTCGTTGTTGTTGTTGTTGCTAATGTAGTTTAATGTTTTATTGTTGTTGTTGTTGCTGTTGTTGTTGTTAATGTTGTTATTGTTATTGTTAATGTTGTTGTTGCACAGTAAATTAACATATATGATTACAAGAACGAAGTAACAAGCGCCTTACACTTATCAGCAATCGAATAATTAATGATTTGTATAACACGACATGTACTAGTATTACCTTGACCCAAATCAACCCTTTGGACTTAAACCTACCTGACCTGCGACTCGTACAACTTGATATATGGCTGAGATTATAAGTAAGTTACGCAAACACCCTCGTAAAGTCCAAGATATGCCTTTCGTTTGTTTTTTTCCTTTGTATTCTTTTGTGCTCCATCTTCCGCTCATGTAACTAATCTCACAAACACAATATACCGACAGAGAGCCTCGTAAGGATACCAGGCCTGTTGTTTGTTCTTCCTTTGTGTTCGTTTGTGTCCCGTCTTCCACTCGTGTGACTAATCTTACCTTTGCCAGCTGACCCTGACCTCCATTTCCTCACATCAGCCGCTATCTATTCCATCTGTGTGTTCGCTTTCCATCCTCTCGTCCCTGCCTTCCTGTCCTTCCTTCCTTTCTTCCTTCCCTCCTTCCTTCCTTCCTTCCTTCCTTCCTTCCTTCCTTCCTTCCATTCTTCCTTCCTTCCTCGTTTCCTCGTTTCCCCTCTTCCGTCCTTTGTCCTTGTCTTCTTTCTTCCCTTCCTCACTTATCTTCTCTCTTTTGCCCTTCATTCCTTCCTCATTTCCTATCTGGCATCCTTTCTCCTTTCTCTCTTTTCTGTTCTCCTTTCCTTCACCCCTTTCCTCCGTCTTCCTCCTCCCTTCCTTCGCCCCTTCCAATTTCGTGTCCTTTCGTCGTTCTTCCTTTTTCTCCCTTCCTTCCCTCTTTCCCTTCTTTCCTTCCTCCTTCTCCCTGCCTTCTTTCCTTCTCTTTCTTCTCTACCTTCCTTCCCATCCGTCCCCTCCTTTCCTTCTCTCTCTTTTCTCTCTCTAAAATGAAACTTTTACAATCTTGCTCATGCTCTTTAGATCCAAGACATTATTATTTCCATTTGAATAGCGAGAGAGAGAGAGAGAGAGAGAGAGAGAGAGAGAGAGAGAGAGAGAGAGAGAGAGAGAGAGAGAGAGAGAGAGAGAGAGAGAGAGAGAGAGAGAGAGAGAGAGTCCACGTGTCTCCGGCAGCCTCACAAAGCCTCAGTCTAGCAGGTCAAGGTCCCTTCCTGTTGCCATTGATAATATGCATGAGAGAGACAGAGAGAGAGAGAGAGAGAGAGAGAGAGAGAGAGAGAGAGAGAGAGAGAGAGAGAGAGAGAGAGAGAGAGAGAGAGAGGAGAGAGAGAGAGAGAGAGACTAACAGATAGACAGACAAAGAAAGACAGATACAAACAGAACCAAGGTTTAAAGAGCGTCCATTACAAACAGATACCTAACCTCAACAAAATCCTTTACTTCTTACACAACGTCACTACAGCACAGCACAACACTAAACACCGGCACACTGGCTATGCAAACACTGCACTACACAGGTTGTTAGTGCAGAGTTTAGAAGGAGCTTTATAAAATGAGATAAACTGATGGATAGAGAAGATAGATAGGCATAGGTAATAGATAGGATACATATAGGCCTAATGGATTCTTGCAGTTTCCTTTGTGTTCCTGTTCTATACACACGGGACAATATTACACAAGTTTATCCTACTCATACTAGCTGTACTGCATACATTTTCTTTTATACAGTAGTTTGAGAATTATGGAAGTAACCTTAGCCTGTTAATTTCCAGAGACTGTTTCTATCTCTGCAAAAATATGAGGCATCTTCAAGTCATGATCTACACAATGAAAGAATCAGCCGTGAAATTAATGAACTGAATTAATCTACACCAAACCTAACCTAACTTAGCCCTCACATGAAAACGATGGGTGTATTTCCATGTATATATGTGTGCAGTTGTATGTTATTCCTAGTACGTGTGTGTATGTGTGTGTGTTAAATGAATAACTGTATATTCAACTCAGCTTATAGTATTGTAGGAGCCAACAAGTGTATACAGATGAGGGCCTATATTTTTTTTCTTTTTTTTTTTTTTAGGATCACCCGATGAAAGTCTGTATTTGTCGGAGGGATATTGATTTTATACTTGGCTAAATAAACTATTGAATATGAACCTAATGTCACTTCAGTATTATCTCTCTCTCTCTCTCTCTCTCTCTCTCTCTCTCTCTCTCTCTCTCTCTCTCTCTCTCTCTCTCTCTCTCTCTCTCTCTCTCTCTCTCTCTCTCTCTCTCTCTAATACATGGGATGGAATACATGTCTAACAATATGGCTGGTGTAGAGAAGAACAGTGGAAATGCCTGAGGATATGTGTTTGAAGTCACTAGTAAGAGCATCCCTCACCCTGACGGCATTCACATCCTGTACATCCTGCCTCCTACACAACCTTGAGATCCTTCTACGGCCTCAGCACGGACCCACCCTTCACCTTCAGGACGCTCCCATAATTCCCAACTACCTCAGGACTCCTCCCTTCACTCCCTTCTTTGCCCTTCTCTCTAAAGACTCTCGCATCCTTCCACCTCTTCCTTCTCCTCCTCCTCCTCCTCTTCCTTCTCCTTTGGCCTTATATTGACTTACTCTCTCGTGCATTTTGTTGCTGTAATGTTTGTTGCATTCTAATGTTAGAGTTACGGAATGGTGGTGGTGGTCGTAGTGGTGGTGGTGGTGGTGGTAGTGTTAACAGCAGTAGCAGTAGTACTAATAGTTGTTGTTGTTGTTGTTCTTGTTGTTGTTGTTGTTATTTGATGTCGTTGATGCCCTTGTTCTTGTTCTTGTAGTAGTAGTAGTAGTTGTTGTTGTAGTAGTAGTAGTAGTAGTAGTAAAAGAAGAAGAAAAGAACAAAAACAAGAACAAGAACAAGAACAGGTTGTATGAGAGAGAGAGAGAGAGAGAGAGAGAGAGAGAGAGAGAGAGAGAGAGAGAGAGAGAGAGAGAGAGAGAGAGAGAGAGAGGGGGAGGTAGGGAGAAAACAAAAAAAGATCTAATCAACGGTACAGGCGGCGAGCGTTAGCAGAGAGCTGGACTAGTTTTTAACACTCAAGGAGAGCAGGTAGAAGAAGGCCAAGAGGAGGAGGAGGAGGAGGAGGAGGAGGAGGAGGAGGAGGAGGAGGAGGAGGAGGAGGAGGAGGAGGAGAAGGAGGAGGAATGCTGTGAGTCGCACCCTTCCTTCTCTGCTCTTCACAAAATCGTTTTTATTCCTCTCAGCGTGTCGAGATGAACGAAAGGAAAATATAAAGAAAAAAAGAGACTCACCAAGATATTACTAGTACGAGCTGCCACTCCTTGCTATTTTGTTTCGTGATAGGAATTTCTCTTTTATGGCAACTGGTCTTTTTGTTTTTGCCACTGGAAATATATTGTATAGATTTGGTGTTTCATGACGTGGTGTGATAAGCAGAAAATCATGGAAAAGGGTTGGATAGTTTTGTGTAGTTTGTGTTACAGAAGAGAAAGTAGTAATAGTAGTAGTGGTGGTAGTAGTAGTAGTAGTAGTAGTAGTAGAAGTAGTAGTAGTAGTAGTAGTAGTAGTAGTAGTAGTAGTAGTAGTAGTAGTAGTAGTAGTAGTAGTAGTAGTTGTTGTTGTTGTTGTTGTTGTTGTTGTTGTTGTTGTTGTTGTTGTTGTTGTTGTTGTTGTTGTTGTTGTACTGGTAGCGGTGGAAGTGGTGTTAGTAGTTCATTAACTTTATCATCACAATTTTCTCAAAAATAGTATTTTTTTCGTATCTTTCATAATTCCTCCCATTTCTCGGGAACAACAATAACAATAACGACAAAACAACTATTGTTATTATTATTGTAAATATTATTATTATTATCATTATCATTATTATTATTATTATTATTATGATTATTATTATTACTATTACAGTTATTGCCATTTCTACCATAAAAATCCGTCGTTCTGGTGTTCGGTGCCAGCTAGGTCAGTCACTCTTGCTTACAGTTACTAGAATTGGCGACTGAGGACAAAAAGCGACTTAGACAAGGCGGCGAGTACTACCTGATGACGAAAGCATAGCGACGAAAAAAATTAGCACTCTCTCTCTCTCTCTCTCTCTCTCTCTCTCTCTCTCTCTCTCTCTCTCTCTCTCTCTCTCTCTCTCTCTCTCTCTTGCCTTCAAATTTTTCAACTCCTGTCCTTGTCTCTGCATTGTATTCCCTTGCACTTATTCACAAATTAATGTATCCATATATTACTTTTAAAATCGATATTTTTAGTAAGAAACAATAAAAATAACACGAATTTTGCTAATATAATAGGAAAATCTCTCTCTCTCTCTCTCTCTCTCTCTCTCTCTCTCTCTCTCTCTCTCTCTCTCTCTCTCTCTCTCTCTCTCTCTGGTGTCCTTGCCCATCCCCGGACACGCACGACTTCCCCGCCTTCCCAAAGCCAGGAGGGGCGTGCCCGGCGACCCCCTCACCCGGCCTTCTCCTCGCCAGGCTAACACGCACTCATTTCTCCTCGCCTTTTTTGCGTGAAATGGCCGAGCAGTAAAAAATAAACAGCAAAATAGCCCGCCTTGCTTCCTCTCTCTTAGCACGCACTCGTCACCCTCTAAAGAAATGACGTAATAGAAGTTTCAAATATAAAAGGTTTAATTTAGTTTTAGCGGTGTCTTCAAGCTCCTCCCTTGAGCGTCTAACGGGTGTGGTTTCTCCTCCAGCATTATAAGGTGGCTTGGTTGCGGGTTTAGAATGTGATTTTTGAAAGGCGTCACTGACAGCTTTAGAAGTGGTCGTGTAGTTGGAAGATTTTAGTGTCTGTGCGTTTTATTTCTGCTCAGTGAAGTCGTGTAGGGTTGCTGAAATGGAATATAAAAGTTGTATTATCATTGGCAGTGTGAGAATTAAAAGTTTTCCAAGTTGCATGAAAGTCTAGATGATATGGAGGAGTGTTCTAAAGTTTATTGGTAAGATTGACTGATTGACGAATTAATGATCAACAGAATGACTGACTGAATGACTAATTAACTGACTGATTGACTGATGAAATAATAGACTGACTGACTAACTTACAGATTAAATGACTAACTAATTGATCGACTGACTGACTGACCGATTGATTGACTGGTTAACTTTTACACTCAAAACGTGAACGGAGTAGAGATTAAAGTGTAAATAAGAACATGTAAGAATAGACAAATATGCAGACCTTCCTTCAAAATCTACCAATGAAAGGGACGAAAGAATAAAAATACTGGTTAACTCTTGCATTAGTAATATGGACAGAGTCGAGACGAGGGTAAAAGATTGCGCAACGAGGACGAGGACAGAGACGAGGAAGCATTCAGTTGCCAAGATAAGAATAACGGTAACCAGCAAGACTAGAAAAATAACAATGCTAGTATGAATGAGTAAACAAGTAAATAAATAAATAGATAAATAAATGAACAGATGATCCTCAGTTACATTAGGTTAAACACACTGACTCATTGATTGACTCACTGACTGAC